>NC_081550.1:4351832-4361818 GCF_901000735.1 Corylus avellana
GAGTTGAATTTGGTGTGGCTGAGTGTATAATAAGGGGTATGAGCTTGTTTTTAAGGGTTAGGATTGGGTGTGGCTGAGTCTATAATAATTAATATAGGCTTGGGTAAAGGGCAGAGATTTGGTGTGGCCGAATGTATAATAAGTGTGTGAGCTCAAAAAATCAAACAAAAATCTAGTGTGGCAGATTGTAGAGTAAATAGGTGAGCTCAAGAGACAACTCACACAGATGGCGGCGCGTGGCAGCGCGTGGTGGCTCCTCGGTGCGCGTGCTTCAACTGGTTCGACAGATCGGCAGCCTCTGATCACGAATCTGGGATTTGTTTCTGAAAACGGCTGACAGGGGTGGTGCGTGGTGGCCAGCAACGGCACGTGCGGTGGTGGAAATTTCCACAGAAAATTGTGGCGGAGCGTGGCGGCACGTGGAGTAGCCTGGTGGCGCGTACTTTCTGCAGACCAGTAGATCGGCAGCCTCCGGGTGGCGGCGGGTGGTGGCCGGCGGCGGCACGTGAGCGCGTGAACAGTGACACAGAAACTTCTGGAGGTGAGTGAGAGCACGTTGAACTTCAGAACGATGATCTGATAGCTTCCGCAGGATAGATCGAACCTTTTTGAGCCTGTTGGTATAATAGTTGTACCAAAACAAGATCGAAAAAGCCTTTGAACGGACTGACTTCCTATTTCTCTAAATAAGGCCAAAATTTGGCTCTAATACCATGTTAAAATAAACTAGAGAATATTAGAGAATATAGGGATAAACTGAATATTGTATTTCTGTGTGTTTTGAACTGTATACAATGAGGCCTATTTATAGTTGAATGAGGCTAGATAAATGTGGAAATACAGTCACGAAATTAATGTACAATATTACAGAATAATATCAATATATATATATACAGGGAAAATATATCAAATCAGCATTGTGGTGAAAATATATCAATCAGCAATTATGGTGATGATCAGAATATATTCTGAATATATTCTAACATTTCCAACTCAACTTTTTTTTTTTTTTTTTTTTTTTCATTTAAATCTTTCAGCATGTGTCTCGTTCGGACGAGCCTCGATTTCATTTGAACATGATCATTTATGAGTCATTAACCAACGAGTGCCATGTGGCATTGAACATAACTTTTGCCCCGACATGTGGCTCGTTCGAATGAGCCTCAATCTCGATTGAATGAGATTATCTTAATTATGAAGAAATCTTTTTGTGTGTAGCTTGTTTGAACGTCACTTTCTCGTTTGGACGATTTGCATTGCGTCCGAACACCATTTCTCTCATCTGAACAAGATATGTAATTGTTTTTTTAGGATGTTTACATTTTTAATTACTTTGTGCATGTAGCCGTAAATTTAGCATAACTTTTGTTGTAAATATCAAAATAATGTACATGACCCAATCCGAAAAGCTCTCTTCAGTGTGCATGTCGTGGCCATTAAACTATGCTCGGAAATTCACTGCTTTGACCTTCAAATCCCTATTTTAGTATTTTAAGCTATTTTCTGCCCCTCTTTATAAAATATTTGTTTTCTTTGGGGGTAGTTAATTTTTTTTTCCCCCTTAATCGCAAATATTTTTCATTTCATTGACTTCCTTAATTTGACCCTAAATCTTAAATTTCTACCCACTGTCATACGGTGTGAGAACATCCCTAGTCCCGCACAATGTCAATATTTAATATTTTATGTTATTATTTGCAAATTTCTATTTCTTTTTAGCTTTTATTTTTTCTGGGTATTACACGGGTTCTTTGTCTGGTCTGTTAAAAAATATAACATTAGAGTTTGAAAGATATGCATGAATTAATAAAAAGACATCAATATGACTTTATAAATCGATTTTCAAATGAACATCTACAATACACTTAAAGTATCAATACAAGCCCTTTATCATATATATATATATCAAACCACTAGTAATTCATATAAAGAGTACAACAAAAATGCTGAAAAGTACTTGGCCATTATTTTTGAAAGCTGCGCGCCCTCGCCCCTGGGTGTTGGTTGGCTTGTACAACAAAAATATATATACATTTATTTGTTTATATATATATAGTTTTCTCTTATGATTAATAGACTGATACATTGCAAATTGTAATCAATAACTTGCAAAGCAGAAGAGTTACAACCTTGCTAATGTCGTTTTAAGACATTATTAAAAGGATTTTTTTTTTTTTGGGTTGAAAAAAATATGAACTTTGTTTGCTTCCATGGGCTTTACTCTCTCCCCCACACGAATCTGCACTGCTACACACGTGGTAACATTAGACAGAGTCAAAAAGAAGCACCAAAAACAAAGAAAGTCAAACATGCTGCAGAGGAAAAAAAAAGTCGGTCACACATAGACAAAGACCTGTATACACATATTGTAGAAGCATCTCCTTGCTACACAGTCAAATATTACTAACATTGATACAATAAAAACGTACATGCGTACACAGCAAACTCTGCAAAGAAAAGAAAAATGGACACATATACAAGACAAATATTATGTATACTTTTTTTTGTGATTAAATATTATGTATACTTATACATAAAAACAAACAAGCATACATAATATTTATGTATTATGTATGCGTTAAGTCTCAATCAGGTGGTCTTTATTTATTTATTTATTTATTTATTTATTTTTTTCTGTTTTTTACCCAAAAAAGTAAGAAAGAAGAACAAGGGGTTTGTGATGGCTATGCATTATAAATTAGAAGAAAAGACCCTCAATGCAAATTACATTGCCAAAAATTACAAGAAATTAATTTTTTTATAGCAAAAATAATCCTTTCCTCAGGAAACTAGGATTTACCATAAAGAAATTAATTTATTTTGGTCTTTTTTTCTGCATAAATATCCATCTAGAATGGCAGATGGTCCATTTACATAATCTTCTATCTTTTATTACTATCCATTAGTTGCAAGCTCGAACCTGCCGGCACATGCGAAGCGGGTGGGTGGATCATAGTGAAGCTGTCATCACTGCATGAAACTTGGATTTCAGTGACGACCACATGTTGTCACTTATTTTTATTTTTATTTTTATTTTTTCTTTCTTTCTTTCTCTCTTAAAAAATAGAAACAAAAGTCAAGAGTTATACAAGGCCGGATCTTTCCCACTATTAATTCTAATAAAAGATAAAATGGAAGAAGAATTGAAAATGCTTCCAGACACAAAATTAGTAGTGGCCCAAGTGCATGACGACTACAAGTTGTCACTTAAAAGTATAAAAGATCAATTTGTCATTAAGAGATCGTCGTTGTTGATTCGTCGACAAAGGTTATCGGCGGCAACTAATGCATGTTAAAAGGTTGTCGATGATAATGAGTTATTAGCTATGATGCCTAGAGGTATTTTTCTTGCTTCTATTTTGTTGATATTTTTCTTGCTTCTTTGTTGATATATAATAAGCTATCAGCGATGTCCCAGAGAGCATAAGAAGTTGACAATGTTGACAATCTTTCCCAAACTACATTAAATTTTTGTGTCTTGATTCTTCTTCTTCTTTCTCAATATTTTTTTAGTTCACGTTGATGTGAATTCTAAATTTCTAATAGTGGTATCAAAGCTCAAGGTTGTATTGTCGCTTGTCACACCAAAAAAATATCTTTTATCTTTAATTTGCATATATAGGAGGTACTTAATACTTTTGTTCAATGGTTTCAATTATACTATGTGGAAGTTGATGAACTTTTTTGTTCAATGGTTCTTTAAACTAAGCTTAAAATAATCATTAAGAAAGATCTCATAAACGTAATTCCCTCCTCCCTTCCCCAATCTTGGTGAAAAAAAAAAAAAAAAACTCTTAAACGAACGGACACTCCCTCTCTTTTTTATGATGAACCTTATCTTGTAGGCTGCAAGAAAAGAAAGGTTGTTTGTTTATTTATTTATTTATTTTCTTTCTTTCAAAAAATTTGAGCATGTGATGAGTCCATCGCAAACAGTGAGTCTCTCCATCTGGAATGATTTGTACGAGCAGTTGTCATAATTTTTGAACCAGAGTCTCTCCATCTGGAATGATTCTTAAAGGTTAGATTCGCTGGTTGCACGAATATTTTAATTAAAATCATGACAATAGTATTTAAATTTATGAGAAATCAAATACTATAAGAGTTTGCAGTATGCAATTCGCATATGAAAAAGATGAAATCAATTCTTGAGTAGAAAGATTTTATTATAAAAAAATTTGATAATTGATTTGTTTTTCAAAAAAAGAGTTTAATGTCATGTGTAGACATTGTAAGTGAAAATATTTTGACTAGAAGAGTTTTTGATTATTTGACCCCAAATTTTGTTAATTTAATTTGTTTGTCAAATAATATTTTATTGTTGGGTCATGAATCTTGCAATAAATGTTGAGTCTTTTATGATATTTTATAACTATGCATTTTATGTTGTGCTAAGCTTGTTGGAGAACATCTATGTAGATTAATAATAACAAAGTGAGTAGTTACTCATGTTATGATGGAGAAATTAAAGTACATAGGCATTGCTAATTGTGTGCAAAGAATACCACTTTGCTAAAGATTCTTGCAAGTAAGCACATGATAGGAGAAAGAGACGTGGTGCGTGTATTGAGTCGATCGGTTCTCACGACATCTAATTGGTGTGTGGTGGCGACAATCTATTTTGGAAGATATTAGAGTAAAGCTATTGGCTCCGCTGTGAGTTTGAAACTCTGATTCAGAGGTCTTATTTTTTTTTAAGATATAATATACAATTTTATTTATTAAAAGAAAAATCAAGTGATTAATGTGCTTCTTGATTGAATTGAAATTTATATTACATGAATATTGTATTTGATAAGCGATGAACCTTTGTTGATTATTCTATTTCAAAAAAGAAATAGCATCTAGCACTTATGTTGGCTATGGCATGCTAAATTAATACTTTAAAAGTATTTGCTAATTTTCCGTCTATATCATTTAGCTTTCAAGTTTTCCTAACATGCTGATTATAAATAAAATATATGTGATTATTGAGATTCATTTGGTATATGATAAATTTATCATATCATAAGAATGATATCAGTGGCATATTTATTAAATGAGTCAATACTAGTTGATTATTATATGGTTGAGCTTGATACTTTGCATATTTATTGGGGCTTTGGTTAAAAAGATTTTCTTTCAATAGCTTGATAAAATTTTTGATATGCAATCACTATATGTATAACATATAAGGATAATGTTGAAAAATCACAAGTCGTGATTAGTATTTGTTTTTAACAAATCAATGCTTCAAGAAAACTATCAATTGAGAGAAAAGAAATAAGAGTAAATGACCTATCATACTTAGAGAAAGTTAAGCTCATAGAAGTCAATTCTTAAAGTAATTTTGAGCTATTAATGGAATTTTATTTTCCTATGTTTATTTGGTTTATTCCATTAATATTTGGTATGATATATTTGCACATGTAAATCTTGGCTACATCAAGAAAATGAAAAGAAACCATAAATGGTATGATTGTCAATTTTGGGCTATCCACCAAAGTGTGAGGGGGAAGCCATTATTTTGGATTGTCACATTCATAAGAATTGTTTGGAATACTTCAAAGTGTGGGGGTATTTGACAAATGATATATTACCTGAACCTAAAATGAGGAAACATGGTTTTAAAATTTATGATTATGATTTTATTGATTTTGCATGTAATAGTTCATATTATAGATTCCTTATTATCAAGAGTGATATTTTAGATTACAATACTATTATTGAATCTAAAAATGTTATTTTCCTTGAGCATGTGTTTCCTTTGAAAAATAAGGAAAAATTATTTCATGATTTTTCTGTTACTTCTAATTAAATTGTTGATGATGTGTGAGAATTGAAAAGAAGAAAGCAAGCTGAAATGGAAGGAATCTCGGTAATGATTTTATTGCTTATATTGTTGATGATGATCTAACATATTATGATGAAACAATTAAATCTCTATTTGATGCATTTCTTGGTTAGAAGCTATAAATATTGAATTGGAGCAACTATGTCTAACTATATTTGAGAACTCATTGAGTTACCTCCTAAGACCAAATCAATTGGTTATAAATAGATGGATAAGAATAAGTTTAAACCGGATGATACAAAGTACATGGTAGACTTGGTAGCTAAAAGCTACAAGTAAATATAAAATGTTGATTATTTGATATTTATATTATGATTACTAGAATTGCATCTATTGTAATATTATTTGCCATTGCTTCTATTTATAAACTTGTTGTACGTCAAATGGATGTCAAAGTTATTTTTCTAAATGATTAAGAGATTTGTATAGAGCAACCCGAGGGGCTAGTAATCCCCGGTCAAGAACATAAAGTGTGCAAACTGGTGAAATCCTTGTATGGATTAAAGCATGCTCCTAAACAATGGCGCTTGGCAAGGTGATATTGTCTAATTTATATTTGATTAATGGTACAAGTAAATGTATAGCAAGTTTTACAATAATGAATGTGTCATTATTTGTTTATATATATATATATAACTAGCTTATTTTATTTTTGTTTAGCTAGCATTGATGTTGTGCATGATACTAAAGTATTTCTTGCATTTAAGTTTGATATGTAAGACATACGTAAAGTTAATGTTATGTTGGACATTAAAGTTATTAGAGATAATGATTGCATTATTTTATCTCGGATATATTATGTCAAAAACATGCTTAAAAGATCTAAACACTTTTATTATACACATATGTCTACAGACTCGACACCATATGATTCAAAAATACACTTGGTTAAGAATCACGGTAATGGTGTTTTTGCAAGAAAAATATACAAAAATCATTGAGAGCTTGATGTTTTGAAAAACTTTACATGCCCTGATATTTTTTTTATTTTTTTTTCTAAGCAAATAAGGAAAGGGCTATAGAGGAGGATCTTTACCACTTCTGATCCGAAAGGAAGAAGAAGTGGGAGATCCTAACAACGAAAAAGGGATGAGCTCCTCAACAACAAACCCAAAACAAACTAAAACAGTGCAACAATAATTACAAAGGGTAGGAAATGGGTCAAACAAGTGACCCGGTCCTCTCAAAGGGACGCACATGGTGGTACCAGAAGCTAAAGGGGCACAGACAAAATCTGAACCCCCAGATTTCACCAGCAACGGCCACCGGACAGTGATAGAAGCGGAAGGAGCACTGTTGTAGTCCGTTGAAGGGACTGAAGCATAGAGAGTAACCATCACTAATCCGAAAACAAACACAAAACATAAAAGCAACAGAAAATATAAGCCCAACAGAAGCCACACAAGGCAGAACATAAAATTAAAAAGCAGGAACATAACACCAAACCCAAAAATCACAAGCATTGACGAAGTTGTCGGAGAAGCCACACTAGCGCGAGGCAAACCGGAGGAGGAGCGGAAGGAGACGACGGGAAGCCGGAGTGCCGATGATGACGGAGGAGGGGGGCGCGATGGAGGGCAGATTTGGCATAGGAAGACGGATCTAGCACCAAAAGAGCTAAACCCAAAACAGATCCGGGTGGAGGTGACGATTCGGTGGAATAGAGGAGGTGACACGGCGGCTATGGAGGCGAAGATGATGCAATATTGGGAGGAGGGGGGATAAATCACACAAGGCGATGGGGGTTAGAGAAAAACTCAACCCAAGAAAAACCAAAGGCAAAATCATCAAGAGGAAAGAAAAACAAGGAGGAAAGGGGGAAGGGGGGGAGAGGAGGGAAGAACCTTTCTTCCCTCCTCCCAAACCAGGCGGCGGCTAGGTTAGGGTTTTTTAGGAGAGAGGGCTAAGCGTTTTAGGAGAGAGAGGAAAAAGTCTCCCGAACCGGTTTTGTTTTTGTTCTCGCCCTGATATTACTTATATTGTTAGTAGATTGAGTATATATACTCATAATCATGGTATTGAGCATTGGGATGCTATCTCTAAAGTGTTGAGATACTTAAAGGGCACAATTAATCTTGGTTTGTCATATTGTGATTATCCTGCTATATTGAAAGGACATTGTGATGCTAACTGCATTTTTGATTCAGATGAGTAAAGCCTACTAATGGCTATTATGTGTTTACTCTGGCTGGAGGAGCAATCTCTGGAAAGTCTTCAAAGCAGACTTGCAAAGCAAGGTTTGCAAGCTATTATGTGTGTGCTAATTCAGTTTCACCTGTGTTTTCATTGTGATTGATAGGTTGCCAAACCTCGAGCAAATAATTTATAATGAGAAAGTGTACAATATTAATATTGTGAGGCAACTTATTGAGACTGGTATATGTCCATGAACTTTGTGAGGTTATAAAAAAATTCTGCAGATTCTTTGACCAAGCAACTAGCAAAAAGGTTAGTGAGAGAAGCATCGAGGGGATAGGACTGATACCCAGATTATGACACTGTGATTGATACCCAACCTATGTGATTGGAAATCCCATGAATGAGGTTTAATAGGAAACGAAGTCACATGTGATCATGGTATGGTACTGTCAATTTATGTTTATTAATTATCTTGTTGAGAAGATTAGTTATGAGTCAATTCCTATGGTGTAAGACAGTACAAGATGCAGAGTGATTAAGGATGAGTTTAAAGCTCTTAATGAATCCATAGCCCCTACCTATTGGGATGGGGTGTTCCCTGCACATACTCTTGATGGATACCACTTATATGAGTGTGGATGTGCTATCTCTTATGAGACTTGGATAGGTCTCTAGAGCGCTCATGAAAGTCATTTTATGGTATAACAACAAAAGATGCAGAGTGAATGAGGATGAGTTTAAAACTCTTAATGGATCCATAGTCCCTACTTGTTGGGATGTGGTGTTCTCTGCACACATTCCTAATGGACGCCACCTATGTGAGTGTCGAGATGATGCCGCTTCCTATGAGACTTTGGCAAGTCTCTAGAGCACTCATGAAACCCAGAGGCGCATGACTTGTATAAGGCGCCAACCCGTTATAGAACAACTCAAATTCTTTTTTTTATTTTTTTTTATTTGTTTTGGAGAAAGTTATGTCAGTGATAACTTTAGTCAACTTGTGGGTTTGGTTAAAAGAGTTTAATTCTACCACGATTCATTAAGTTCCTACTTATTTATCCTAGGTGTGGTTAAAACTTTCAAGTACCACATCGATACATGCTTTCAATCTCCTTCTATTCTAATGTTTGTAACATATGGGGGATTGTTGTAATATATGTGTTACAAACATTTTTTTTTCTTTTCCAGTTGTTTTGTTATTAAAAACTTTGCAAAAGCCATTATTTTTGTTTTAACCGTTTAATCATTAAAGTTTTATTTACAAGCTTTTAATTATTATATTAATGACTATTTCATACGTTGAAGACCAAGTCTTCAACATATGGTCATAAGCTTTAAATGTATACATATCTTTTATGATCTTTTTGCATTTATCACATCTTCATGAGTTTTAGTGGAAAGAAATATCAACTTTCACATTTCCGTTTGTATCCGTTGGTCATTAACTCTTCTTTTTGACCAAATGATTTACTCTAAGATTTATGGCCATTGGTGAGTTTAATGGTTTTTAGTCTTCAACGGTTTGACCGTTTAATACGTTTGGTATTACATTTCTTCAAGTTTTACCATAATTTAAGTTGACATCTTCTAACAAAGTAGCAATATAAAAGACTACTTTTGTTAGTTTTAGTGTAGTTTTTACTTGAGAGAGAAAAAACAGCTTCTATATTTACATCCAATTTTTTGTGACATATTTATCTAGTTTTGCTCATAAAATAGAAGTCCTCCTAGTGTCTTTTATTCGATGTTTTTCTCTATGTGGATTTTTATCAAACAAATCAAAGGGTTGTTCTATTAATCTTCGTTATTAGAAGTGCGTCCTTAACGAAGGTAAATACTATAGTCTAATCCTAAGAGGTTGTGTGTCAAAGGATCCGATCGCACCGAGTTATATACTCCAGGAGGCACGAATCAACCTTTAAGGGCAATGTTCTTGCGTGATTCTATAGCACATTATGAGATCTTTTCATACTCTACTTTTTATCTCTTGTGTTTTATTTATTTTATTGTTAAT
>NC_081550.1:4361918-4371351 GCF_901000735.1 Corylus avellana
AAGTTTTATTGTAGTTTGACTATTTTATTATTAACAAATGTTTTACCGTTTTTGGTGTTATGACCATTTGGACATTATAAAAAAGAAAGAAAACATCCACAATCTTAGGGTAGAGTGAGTTTGCAACAAGAAAGAAAGAAAGACAAACTCATTTTCTTTATAAAAGTGTTTTGTCCTATTTTAGAAGACCAATTGCATAGAATTCTATTCTATTCAATTTCTATTTTCTCTTTGCGATTTTTTTTATCAAGAAGATCAAAGGGTTGTTCTACTAGTCTTCGTTATTGGAAGTGCGTCCTTAACGAAGGTAGACGCTATAGTCTAATCCTAGGAGGTTGTGTGTCAAAGGATCCGATCGCACAGAGTTATACACTCCGGGAGGCACGAATCAACCTTTAAGGACAACGCTCTTGCGTGATTCTATAGCATTGTGAGATCTTTCCATACTCTACTTTTTATCTCATGTATTTTATTTATTTTATTGTTAATATTCATATTGTAATTATTTTATATCAATGAGAATTTGTGCACCATCCAAAATTATTTCCAACAATCTTAAAGGTTGATTATGGTGGTTGCACAAAGATTTTATTAAAATCATAACAATAGTATTTAAACTTATGAGAAGTCAAATACTATAAGAGTTTGTAGTATGCAATTCGTATATGAGAAAGATGAAATCAAATTTTGAGTGGAAAGATTTTGTTGTGGAAAAAAAAATATGATAATTGATTCATTTATCAAAAGAAGAGTTTAATTTCATGTGTAGGTATTGAAAGTGAAAATATTTTGATTGAAAGAGTTTTCAATTATTTGAACTCAAATTTGTTGATTGTCAAATATTTTTTTTTATTGTTGGGTTATGAATCTTGCAACAAAAAGAGTTAAGTTTTTTATGGATTTTTAGAACTTAGCAATTTCTATTGTGATGTGTTGAGTTTGTTAGAGAACATCCATGATGATTAATAAAAACAAAAGTAAGTGGTTACTCATGTTGTGATGGAGAAAATAAATAGACGTTGCTAATTGTGTGTAGAGAATACTACTTTGCTAAAGATTCTTGCAGGAAAGCATATGATAGGAAAAAGAGATGTGGTGCACGTATTGAATCGATCAGTTCTCATGACACCTAGTTGGTGTGTAGTGGCTGGAGGATATTGAGTAAAATTGATGGCTCCGCTGTAAGTTCTTAAATTATGATTCATAGATCTTGATTTATTTTTTTTCAAGACATGATATACAATTTCATTTATTAAAAGGAAAAAAAAAATCAAGTGATGAAGGTACTACTTGATTGAATTGAAATTTATATTATATGAATATTTTAATTTGATAAGTGATGAACCTCTATTTATTACTCTATCTCAAAATTAAAATAGCATCTAGCATTTTTATTAGCAATGGCATGCTAGATTAGCATAAATACTTTAAAAGTATTTGGTAATTCTTCATATATATCATTCAGCTTTCAAATTTCTCTGACATGATAGTTCAGAATAAAATATATGTGATTATTGATGTTCTTATTGAGGTTCATTTGGTATTTGAGAAATTTATCATGTCATAAGAATGATACCAATGACATATTTATGACAGTGAGTCAATAATAGTTGATTGTTATATGGTTGAGCTTGATACTTTGCATATTTACTGAGATTTTAGTTGAAAAAATTTTCTTTTAATATCTTGATAGAGCTTGTAATATGCAACTTCTATTTATAAGAATCATGTTTAAAAATCACAAGTGGTGATTACTATTTTTTTAAACAACTTTAGAAAACTGTCAATTGATAGAAAAGAAATAAGAGTAAATGACATGTCACACATAGAGAAAAAATGAGCTCATAAAAGTCATTTCTTAAAGCATTTGTGTGCTATTAATGAAAATCTATTTTATTGTGATTATTTGGTTTATTCTATTAATATTTAGCATGATAGATTTATACATGTAAATCTTGGCTACATTAAGGGAATGAAAATAAATTAGAATATTGGAATAAATGATGAATGCTATGATTGTCAGTTTTGGGCTATTCACAAAAGTGTGGGGGAAAACCATTATTTTGTTTGTCACATTCATAAACATTGTTTGCAATACCTCGAAGTGTGGGGGTATTTGGCAAATGTTATATTATATGAGCCTAAATTGAGGAAACTTGGTCTCATAACCTATGGTTGTGATTTTATTGGTTTTGCATGTAATAGTTCATGCTATAGATTCCTTATTATCAAGAGTGATGTTTTAGATTACAATACTATTATTGAATCTAAAAATGTTATTTTCCTTAAGCATGTGTTTCCTTTGAAAAATAAGGAAAAATTATTTCATGAATTTTCTGTTGCTTCTAATAAATTGTTGATGGTGTGTAAGAATTGAGAAGAAGCAAGCGAGCTAGAACGGAAGGAATCTCGGTAATGATTTTATTGCTTATATTATTGATGATGGTCTAATATGTTATGGTGAAGCAATTAAATCTATTTGATGCATTTTTTGGTTAGAAGCTATAAATAATGATTTGGAATAAATTATGTCTAACCATTATTGGGAACTTGTTGAGTTACCTCCTAAGACCAAATCAATTGGTTATAAATAGGTGTTTAAGAAGAAGCTTAAACCAGATGATACAATAGATAAGTACATGGTAGACTTGGTAGCTAAAAGCTACAAGTAAATGCAAAATGTTGATTATTTGATACTTTTTTTTGGTTACTAAAATTGCATCTATTAGAATGCTATTTGCCATTGCTTATATTTATAAACTTGTTGTATATCAAACAGATGTCAAAGTTATTTTTCTAAATGATGAAGAGATTTATATGGAGCAGCCCGATGGACTAGTAATCCCCGGTCAAGAACATAAAGTGTGCAAACTAGTGAAATCTTTGTAAGGATTAAAGCAAGCTCATAAACAATGGCATTTGACAAGGTGATATTGTCTAATTTATATTTGATTAATGGTGCAAGTAAATGCATAGCAAGTTTTACAATAATGAATGTGTCATTATTTGTTTATATATATATTGGCAACTAGCTTATTTTATTTTTGTTTAGCTAGCATTGATGTTATGCATGATACTAAAATATTTCTTGCATCTAATTTTGATATGTAAGACATAGGTAAAGTTAATGTCATGTTGGACATTAAAGTTATTAGAAATAATGATTGCATTATTTTATCTCATACATATTATGTTGAAAATAGCTTAAAAGATTTGAGCACTTTTACTATCCAGTTATGTCTACACCATATGATTCAAAAATACACTTGGTTAAGAATCATGGTGATGGTGTTTTTGCAAGAAAAATATGCACAAATCATTGGAAGCTTGATGTTTTGACAAACTGTATATGCCTTGGTATTACATATATTGTTAGTAAATTGAGTAGATATACTCATAATCATGGTATTGAGTCATTGTGATGCTATCTCTAAATTGTTGAGATTCTTAAAGGGTACAATTAATTTTGGTTTGTCATATTGTGATTATCCTGCTATATTGAAAGGATATTGTGATGCTAACTGCATTTTTAATTCAGAGGAGCAAAGCCTACTAATGGCTATTATGTGTTTACTCTGGCTAGAGGAGCTATCTCTTGAATGTCCTCAAAGTAGACTTGCATAACAAGGTTTACTATGGAATCAAAGTTAGTTTCTTTGGAGAAGGCAGGAACTGAAGATAAATGGCCGATGAGCCTATTGATAAATTAATTTGCTTTTATATGCTATTTCAGTTCCACCTGTGTTTTCATTGTGATTGACAAGCTGCCATAGCTCGAGCAAAGAGAAAAAATTTATAGTGAAAAAGTGCACAATATTGTGAGGCAACTTATTGAGATCGGTATATGTTCATGGACTTTGTGAGGTCATAAAAGAATTCTGCAGATTCTTTGACCATGCCACTAGCAAGAAAGCTAGTGAGAGAAGCATCGAGGGGGATAGGACTGATACCCAAATCATGACACTGTGATTGATACCCAACCTCTGTGATTGGAGATCCCATGAATAAGGTTTAATGGGAAATGAAGTCACAAGTGAAATGAGGTATGGTACTGTCAATTTATGTTTATTAACTATCTTGTTGAGAAGATTAGTGATGAGTCCATCCCTATAGTGTAAGACAGTATAAGATGCAGAGTGATTAAGGATGAGCTTAAAGCTCTTAATGGATCCATAGCCCATACTTGTTAGGATGGGGTGTTTCCTGCACACACCTTTGATGGATACCACATAAATGAGTGTGGAGATGCTATCTCCTATGAGACTTAGGTAGGTCTCTAGAGCACTCATGAAAGCCATTTTATGGTATAACAACAAAAGATGCAGAGTGAGTGAGGATGAATTTAAAACTCTTAATGGGTCCATAGTCCCTAATTGTTAGGATGGGGTGTTCTCTGCACACATTCTTGATAGACGTCACCTATGTGAGTGTGGAGGTGGTGCCGCTTCTTATGAGACTTTGGCAAGTCTCTAGAGCACTCATGAAACCTAGAGGCGCATGGCCTGTATAAGGCGCCAACCTGCTATAAAACAACCCAATTTTTTTTTATTTTCATTTGATTTAAATTTGTTCTGGAGAAAGTTATGTGGGTGATAAGTTTGGTCAACTTGTGGATTTGGTTAAAAGAGTTTAACTCTACCACGATTCATTAAGTTCCTACTTATTTATCCTAGGTGCGGTTAAAACTTTCGGGTACCACATAGATGCATGCTTTCAATTTCCTTTTATTCTAATGTTTGTAACATGTGGGGGATTGTTGTAATATATGTGATACAAACATTTTTTTTTTTTTTTTTCAGTTGTTTTGTTATTAAAAACTTTGCAAAAGCCATTATTTTTGTTTTAACCGTTTAATCATTAAAGTTTTATTTACAAGCTTTTAATTATTTTATTAATGACTATTTCATATGTTGAAGACCAAGTCTTCAACATATGGTCATAAGCTTTAAATGTATATATATCTTTTATGACCTTTTTGCATTTATCACATCTTCATGAGTTTTAGCGGAAAAGAAATATCAACTTTCACATTTCCGTTTGTATCCATTGGTCATTAACTCTCTTTTTTGACCAAATGATTTTCTCTAAGATTTATGGCCATTGGTGGGTTTATTGGTTTTTAGTCTTCAACGGTTTGACCGTTTAATACGTTTGGTATTACATTTCTTCAAGTTTTACCAAAATTTAAGTTGACACCTTCTAACAAAGTAGCAATATAAAAGACTACTTTTGTTAGTTTTATTGTCATTTTTACTTGAGAGAGAAAAAACAGCTTCTATATTTACATGCAATTTTTGCTGACATATTTATCTAGTTTTGCTCATAAAATAAAAGTCCTTCTAGTGTCTTTTATTTGATGTTTTTCTCTATGTGGATTTTTATCAAGCAAATCAAAGGGTTGTTCTATTAATTTTCGTTATTGAAAGTGCGTCATTAACAAAGGTAGACGCTATAGTCTAATCTTGAAAAGTTGCGTGTCAAAGGATCCGACGCACTGAATTATACACTCTGAAAGGCACGAATTAACTTTTAAAGACAACGTTCCTACGTGATTCTATAGCACATTATGAGATATTTTCATACTCTACTTTTCATCTCTTCTATTTTATTTATTTTATTATAAATTTTTAGATTGTAATGATTTTATATCAATGAAAATTTATTTACAATCCAAAATTATTTCCAATACTTTTTTGTTCAATGGTTCTTTAAACTAAGCTTAAAATAATCATTAATAAAGATCTCATAAAGGTAATTCCCTCCTCCCTACCCCAATCTTGGTGAAAAAAAAAAAAAAAAAAAAAAAATCAACGAACCGACACTCCCTCTCTTTTTTATGATGAACCTTATCTTGTAGGCTGCAATAAAAAAAAAAGGCTGTTTATTTATTTATTTATTTATTTATTTTCTTTCTTTCTTTTTTATGTGAGCATTTGATGAGTCCATCGCAAACAGTGAATCTCTCCATCTGGAATGATTTGTACGAGCAGCTGTCATAATTTTCGAACCAGAGTCCGACATATTTTTGGCCTTTTTAGGTTCTTCTGAAAAGTTGGTGTATAAAAGAATTAATATATATATATATATATATATATATATATATCTCTGCAGACTGCACTCACCTGTTCAGCCCTTAAAAGCATTTTTTTCAGCAGTTTTTTAAAGCGCCTTTCTCTCACTAAATATAGAGAAAAATGTAATTTTCTCAAAATTCAAAGTGTGATTTTAATTTTTACTAAGATCGACCTTGTAGTAGTAACTAGTAAGCTAGAGCTTATATATATTAATCATCATATTTATTGGAACCCTTCAAAGCTCTAAACATGACCGCAAATTAAAACCCAATTTGTACCAAAGGAAGGTGTAATTGATGCAAAAATTCCCTAAACCCCTAAGGAAACAAAAGTAGAGATGTTGAATCCAGTTTGCCACAAAAAAAAGGCAGGTAATATACATCAACTCCCACTCCAAAGTTACGAGAACCTGGATTGAGTGGCGGATCTAAGAATTTATCTTAATAGGGGCATAAATAAAATAATAAAATATAATGAAGTTACGGCTTACGGAAGACAGCTCATTGTTTAGACAGGAGAACTTTCATCACAGGCTTCACATAACAAAATCTTATAGAGTCGTAGCAGCCAGCAACGATGAACAAGCACAAAAGAAAATTTTTGTGGTAGCCTAGTAGGTAAAAAGTAGTGTAAAATACTCTCTTTCAGTTTACTCATTTTTTGGCTGAAATTTGGGCTAGGCTGAGTTTTATAGGGGTTAAAGTGTCATGGATATGAAATTTGGGTTTATTTTATAGGTGCTAGTAGAAAATTTGGGCATAAAAATATTTTAAAAAAAAAACTAAAAAAAAAAAAAAAATTACCAGGGGCGGGCGTCCTTGCTCGCCGCTGTGTGTATCTGCCACTGCTGGAGTCTCTCCGGTTCCTTATATTTGTTATTTTATTGTTTGGAACAAAAATACTTTTTAAATATAAAAAATTGAATAGTTACAATGAAATTTATTTACTCCTATTTGAGTAAGAGGAATGCTAGGCTTATAAATAAATTTTATAGAAAAACTTTTACAAACTGATGTGGCACAACATGATTAGATATAAGATAAGTTCAAATTTTAAAAAATCTAATCAAATTGTACTACATCAATTTGTAAAAGTTTTTCTATAAAATTTATTTATAGTCTAGCACTCCTCTTTGAGCAAATATATCATCGCGGATCAGGATCCCCTCCACTTGAGGGGGAAAATGAGAATCTCATTTTCTCTAATCTCAGCCCTTAGATGAATCTAAGGGTTCAAAATATTCCAATCTCAAAACTCAAACACAAACACAACCACACAGGATTTTATACCAAATTTAAATTAAAAAATTAATTAATTTAAAAACAAAATAAAAAAAAAAAAACCAAGGGGCAGCTCCGCCCAGAGCCGCCCATCTGAGGGTGGCGCGCGCCCATCCCCATGGACAAGGGGTGGCCTCGCGCCACCCCAGAAGGCCATGGGGTGGGCGCGCGGCCCCCCTAGGCCTTCTAGGGGTGGTCGCGCGCCACCCCTAGATCTACTGGGGGTGGTCGCACAGCCACCCCATGGGCTTCTGGGGGTGGCGCGAGGCCACCCCTTGGCCATGGGGTAGCTACGCGCCACCCCAAATCTGCTGGGGGTGGCCATGCCTTCTGGGGGTGGCGCAAGGCCACCCCTTGGCCATGGGGAGGCTGTGCAGCCACCCCTAGCAGATCTGGGGGTAGCGCTAGGCCACCCCTAGGCCATGAGGGTGGCTGTGCGAAGCCACCCCTTGGCCATGGGGTGACCTCGTGCCACCCCAAAAGGCCATGGGGTGGCCGCGCGGTCACCCTAGGCCTTCTCGAGGTGGTCGCGCGCCACCCTCAGATTTGCTATTGGTGGCCACACGGCCACCCCATGGGCTTCTGGGGGTGGCGCGAGGCCACCCCTTGGTGCGGCACCCCCAGCCACCCATGGGATGGTTGGCGGCGGCAGCGAGCCACCCCATGGGGTGGCTTCTCCTCCAATTATTATTTTTTTATAAAAAAAACAAATAAATAAATGTTTTTTTTTTTTATAATCAAGTGTATTGGGTTTATTTTTGAGTTTTGTATTCCTAGATGTTTTAGACGCTTAGATGCTTTGGATGGCTAAGATCTCAAAAAATGAGATTTTCCAGTTACTTACAATTGGAGGGGATCCTGATCCCTAGAGCACTACTCCATGTGCCCGTTTTAAATTTTACAAGACAAATTTATGACGTGTCATGACGGTTTTTTTTTTTTTTTCAAATAATTAACTTATCCATTTCACTCATGTGAGTGCATGTGAGGAAGACTAAAAATAGACTAATAAAGTTGATTTGTCCTCCACTCATTTAATGAACATTTGTTTACTCTTTTCTGGGATTTCCTTGGGATCCAAAACTTCCTAAGATTTATATATGCTCTTTTTTATTTTTTATTTTTTATTTTTTTATTTTTTGGGCGGCCTTCAACCACATAGGTTTATTGATTTTACATGTTATACTATAATTAACTTATGAGTTCAGGAAGAGTTCGTTACTTTTATCATTGAATTGCCTCCAATTCTTTGGTATGTAATAATTGGACCGGGTTCTCCTTAAATGTTTTCTCCATATCGGATGAGGTTTTGTCTGAATTTTAAATAATTTAGACAAAAAATAAAAGAAAAATGTAGGAGCCTAACGAACAAGTTACCCGGGGAATTACTTATTCGTATATCCTATATTTGCACTTTCCTCTCTGATTCTTTGCCTAAATTCTTTGAAATTTGGTCACGAAATTCCAACAAATTTGAATCCACAATATTAATTTCACTCCAAATCTCTTGTGCCGAAAACATATATATTAACCATGATACTTAAGAGACCTTAATTAATAGTTAGTAATAGTTAATGATCCAGTATATTTTAAGTAAAATCTGCCATCTATGTTTGCATGCGAGAGAACTTTGAATTTCCAATGTCTAAGAATTGAAGTACAAGCATGGAGTTTTGAGAACAGTACAAAGTTTTTTTTTTTTAAACTGAGTTAAAAGAAATTTCAAACGCAATTTATTAAACTAAGTTGGCAATAACCTCGTGCATGATGAGTTATTAACGGCCCAATGTTTTGGCTAGTGTTGTGCTTAATTTAAGAATATATATATATATATATAAAAGATCGTTATATATTAAGCATATATAGATCGACCGTTAAATATATAAAAATTTCAAACTAAAGCATGATGTACCTTTTTTTAATATTTATTTTTTCTTTTCCTTTCTTTCGTCACTTTTAATATTTTCTTTCTTGGTTCTATCATTATTTATTTATTTATTTTATTGATATTTTAATTTAGGGTAAATATATCTAAAGTCTTTGGGTCAACACGCCAAAATTTTTATCTACACAAAAGTG
>NC_081550.1:4371371-4371720 GCF_901000735.1 Corylus avellana
TTCGAAAATTTACTCCATGGATAAATCGAAATTTCAATAAAATCCCTACTATCAAGTTTTTTTAACTGTTGTTATATTCTTTGAAACGCACAGCTTTGCCATGTCAGCGTAATAATTTTTTATTAAATTAATTAAAAAAGTTAAAAAAAAAATAATAATTGAAGGGTGGCCGGAAGCCACCCCAAGAGTGGGCAAATCACCCCTGGGGTGGCTTCTGGCCACCTCCAGGGGTTTGGGATGGCTTGCGGGCCACCCCAAACCACCTAGGCGTGGCCGTGAGCCACCCCTTGGGTTTAGGTGTAGCCTGCGAGCTAGCCCATGGGTCCAAGCCACCCCTAAGCCCTAGGGG
>NC_081550.1:4371893-4372875 GCF_901000735.1 Corylus avellana
CCCCTAACCACTCATGGGGTGGCTCGCGAGCCACCCCTAGGTCATTTTGGGTGGCCCGCTGGGGGTAGCTTGGGGTGGCTTCCGGCTACCCCTTCAATTTATTTTTTTAAAAAAATTTATTAAATGTTTTAAATTAAATTAATAAAAAAAATTATTATACTGACATGACAAAATAATGCGTTCCAACCAATCTAACTGCAGTTAAAAAAATTTGACGGTAAGAATTTTCTTGGCATTTCGACTAACTCAGGGAGTAAATTGTCGAAAAAAAAACTTAAGGAGACGAAAATTTTGGCGTGTTGACCCAATAACTTTAGATATATTTACCCTTTAATTTATGAGAAATGTTTGACTTCATTAAAAAATCCATCTTTTGGCCATTTTAATCCTAGGTGGCATGGCCGATTTTAAAATTAATAGATTTTAATGGGTCATGCTACAATAAAAAAATGAAAATAAGTCATACCACCTAAGATTAAAATGGCCAAAAAATGAACTTTTTAATGAAGTCAAACATTTCTCTTAATTTATATGTTACACTTACGATCAAACCAGTACATGTTAAATCTTACTTAAAATTGAATATCTTACAAGAAAATCTTGAACATAAAATTTAAAATTTAAAACAATGACTTTTAAATTAAATATTTAAAATTTAAAATGCGACATTTTAACTATTCATCTTTGACCTCAATTTTTATTGAGCCCTTGCCGGAAAAGTCCAGTATTTTGGGATAAATGCAATTTTTGTCGCAATGATTTAAAGTTTTGGACAAACAGTTCCATTAGTTTTTAAAAGTGTCTAATTACTTTTTAGGTGAAGTAAAAAATATAAAGTAGTCTATACAGTTAGAAAATTTGACAAAATCCGTTAATGTATTACATTGTAGTGGCTAAACCACTCTCATCCTTTAATGTATTAAATCCGTTAATGTATTAATTTTTAATTTTAATTTTTTTTTTAATTTTTAATTTTTTTTTT
>NC_081550.1:4372996-4389748 GCF_901000735.1 Corylus avellana
TTTTTTTTTTTTTTTTTTAAAGAAAGGTTGGATTTTTGATAATTTAGTTCAACTCTAGTTAGAATACATATGTTTTTTTCATTTTAATTAATGATAATGAAGCATGCTAACTCTAAAAAAAATGAAAAAATATTTCTTTATATATACATATATAAAGCATAATTTAGCTTTTAAAAAATTGTGTTAAAAAAAAAAAAAAAAAAAAGACCATTTTGTCTAGGATTTAAAATCGCAGATATTTTTATGTTTTCAAATTGTACTTTTTTTAAAAATGCATTTCTAAACGATAAATGGGTTATTCATTTGTCTTTCTCTTGACCTCTCTTTTTGTAATTTTGTTTACAATTGTACTTTTAATTTACAAAATCACGATGTTCAACACACTCCAAAGAAAACTAGAGAAGAGTAACAAACCTACTTGTCACCCTTAAAAAAAAAACAAAGGGAAGAAAAAAAAATAGAGAAAAGAAAGAAGAGCGGACAACCTCATTTTTACTTTATTTTTCTGGTCATATATATATATATATATATATATAAAACTAGGTTTTTTAAAATCCAACATCACATTTCAAAACGGCAAACTATTAGAGCATCTCCTGCAACAATTATTTTAGCTACTAATTATTCAATACAAACGCCAATTGACTATCTATGTAAGTCCCTACTTTCTTGAAATATTATTTTTTAACATTATTTTTATTATTTTTTAGCCACACCTTTTCTTCCCCTCCCCGTCTCAATCCCTCGCCCTCAACAAAACCAATAGATTTTCTGTCTTCAACGACTTCAACCCAGCAAACTACAACACCATCAACAGATTTATTGCCTTGATTGTCTCTCATACTCTTTCGTCAACAAAGACAAGCAAGACCTGAGCTATGCCCAATTCATATTTCGGGTTAAATTTTCAAGCTTTGGGGTTTTGGTGGTGTTTGGCATGAAGGGTTGGAGATATAATGCAATATTGGGGTTGATTGGCATCGTTGTGTTCAGGTTGGGGTGCATCACCACTCTCTTTTCGGTTGAATTTGATGCTTGGGTTGTGATTTTTGTTGGGGTTTCTCTTTCTGCCATGACCGTGTGGCCGTGTGGGTACGTAGTTTGTGGGTTTTTGGATTTATGAGGTGAAGGGACTAATTGAGGATGATTTTGTTTGGGGTTTGGGCCGTTTGGCTTTCGATTTTGGGAGGATCGAATTGGTGATCCTTTGTTCAGAATTTTTGTTGCTTATTCAAGGTGTCAAGGAGGCAGCGCGAGGACAGCGACACCATTGTTGTGTGGACGGGGGAGAGGGAAAGAGAGAGAGGGCAGAGGGAGAGGAGAGAGAAAAAACAATAAACAAATTTTTTATTATCTTCGTGAATAGGCTAATTTCACTATAGCAAAATAATTGAAAAAAAGTTAAAAAGCCTAATCTGCTGAAGATGAAAACATTGAGCCATTTGGCTAGCTATCCTCTTGAGATGCTCTTAATATATCATTTGGGCACAAACAATGACAACCTCTTGACGTCATGGCCATTAGAAGCATTTTTCTAGAAGTTGCACTACCCAGAATAATAAGAATACAAAGAGCAAACAATATTCTTTCTTTAAATATAGGGAAGAAAATATAAGATTCTCTCTGGCTGCATGCAGACAAGACGAGGAAATTAAAGAAAAATGAAAATTCACAATCTAGTTTTGAGGAATAGGGATTTCCGGTTGCCATGAGGCAGCCAAGTGTTAGATATCTGACTTCTTCTTCTTCTC
Source organism: Corylus avellana (assembly GCF_901000735.1). Classification (NCBI taxonomy): domain Eukaryota; kingdom Viridiplantae; phylum Streptophyta; class Magnoliopsida; order Fagales; family Betulaceae; genus Corylus; species Corylus avellana. Next base: position 4,374,748 of record NC_081550.1, read on the forward strand.
TTCTTTTCTTTTCTTTTCTTTTCTTTTCTTCTTTCTCTCTTCTTCTTCTTGTTTTTCTTTTTAACCGAAGAAGAGAGATATTAAAGAGGAATCTAAATTTGAGATATTAGCACTAAATTTAGGGTGATCGAATATCTTTTAGGTGATACCATCCCTAACCTTTCACTCCTAGGTTTTAGTTTTAAATCCAAAAATAAGTTTTGAGGCATTAGAAACTAAATATTAACTCATAAAAATTTAACCAAAAAAAAAATAATAATAACAAATTTTTATTTTATTTTTTATTTTTTTAATATTTGTCCTATGCTATTTGGTAGCCACATAGCAGGACTCAGGTTTGAGTAATGCTAGGTACCATCTTTTTATCCTCCTAAAATCCTCCAAAAGCTGATATGGCTTTTAAAATCACAATTAAATTTTAGATGAATCATATTTGAATTTTAATTCAATGGTAATTTTGAAAGCCACATCAACTTTAGGAAGATTTTAAGAGAATAAAAAGATGATATCTAGCATTACTCTTTAGTTTTATATATGAAAACAATATATGTATTAATCCTACAAAGTTGTGCGAACCCAAAATAATTGCTTCTGTTTATTTCCTTCGTCTGAAAGGCCACCAAAATTCCCAAAAGAACAACAACATTAGAGAGAAAAAAAAAAAAGGCTAGGCAAAGGCCAAATGATCAAGCGAGCTAGCATCGAGAATTAATTAAGCGGTTCCTCAGTCCTCCATGAAGAACAAAGAGTCCTCGATCAGTTCCTTGTCTTGTTGGTGTTCGTGTTTTCTTCTTTGAGGAAATCCAGCAGGACGGTGCTCTTGCATTTCGGGCATTTTGGATCTACGTCGGATAACATGACGTACATGAGGCATCGAGGACAACCTACGAGCATCATCGATTGGGCTTCCAGGTTTCTGGGGGAGTACACTGTCGACTCTTCAGGCTCCGATGAAACGCATGAGCCCTCAACCGACATATCCAATGAAGAAGAAGAAGTCGAAACATTTGGCGACTCAACCGGTGTGTTTACCCTTGGTGGTGACAAGTTGAGCTCCAATCCCAGCTTTGGACTATCCTCCCTCCGGCTCATGTTTGAAAAAAACACAACCTTAAATTTGCGTAATATTTTAACCTATCTAGAGCAATCAAAGTGTTAGCAAATCTGCTTTGGAGTACTTTGTTGTATTCTCAATTAATTTGTTTGTTAATATATAGTCTAAAAAAAAAAAAAAGATTTACCTTGTATATAAGTTGAAGGAAATTAAACTGCCGTCCAAATGGAGAAACAGAGAATCGGCGGGGCAACAGTAGGAAGATTTGCTAAGGACTCTGAGAACATATACCTATCCCACCGTCGACGAAGCTAGGTTTGGCATCCTCGTTGATGTTGGAGTACTTCTAATACCATTAAATAGTGAACTTGAGAGAGAGAGAGAGAGAAGGGATCTTTCAACTCTTTTAATTATGAGTAGGAATGGACGGTGAGCAGAAACTAGCTCGAGAGAGAGAACATCAGGTACGATCGAATTGGATTTACTTGAAAAAGAGAAGTCGTGGTACAAAGTGGAAATTGATGGATGACTGTGAATGTACGTATTCATTAACTGAGGATGAAAAATGACAAGTCCTGTTCTCAGGAATAATATTTAGATAGTTATATTGAAATGATATTTTTATCTTTTCACTTTTTCAAAAGATAAAAATACTTCTTCAATATAACTAATTAGATATATTATCCAGTTCAAATTAACTAGAGAGAATTCTAATTTGTTGATCATAGGCCACGCCGTAGGAAGAAAGTTATAAACTTCATCAATGACTAGCTCCCACTTGTTTTGTATATGTGCCCAACTGATTGATGAACAAGATAAATGAAAACATGTTTATCTTTTTACTTTTTTTTTTTTTTTTCCTCTTATTTGGTTTTACATTTTCTTGTCAAAGAATAACTAAGCTCAAAATTGGTGAAGGTCCAGCACGGGTTTAGGGTTATTTTTCAGAAGAGGGTACGCAAAATGGCCAATTGATTTGGGCTTGGAAGGCTAAATAATCATTTATTATATAAATTTGAATATTGACTTTTATATTTATGACTAATTATAAATTAGCTATTTGAATAGAAAACTCAGCCAAGCTTGAAGTACTTATGTTTATGGTTGATGAGATCCATACTTTAGGAAGCAATATTTGACTACATATTCTTCAAGCTGGAAACTAGTACAAGCAACAAACCATGACCACATTTCTTTTGTAAATATCTATCTTGTCATTAAGAAGTTCCGATTGTTTCCCTAATTTAGTATATAGGCATATATATGTATGTATATGCCTGAAGAATGTTTTTTTTTTTAATTTTATATTTTTTTTTTTTTATGTATTTTTGTTTCAATACATAAAATGTTAAGTGCTCTCTTGATGTTTTATTAATGTCCTCTTAATAAGAGCAATTTTATTTTTTATTTTTTTATAAAATAATATCCACGTAGGACTAAGAAAACACTAGAAGAACGCTAAGAGAGTACTTATCATTGCCCTATATTTTGACCATTTTCAATTTTTATGTTTTTCACCATTCGGGTTTTAGATTTTAAATGATTTTCTCTCCATAATATTTTTATGCTTCATATTTGATACTAAATTTCTTCACAATCGTCTATGACAATAAACTTATCAGACAGTGAAAGATCATGATATATAGTCTACAAGAAAATTCAAGCTTTCAAGCCGCCATGCCATGTAGGAGCCGTCAAAGGCACAGTTTAATTAGCGTAAACTTAATTAGGCCAGGCGGGGCTATTTACGTACGTGGCCAAATTGAACATGATAATGACCTCTATTTTTCCATTTAAAAAAATTAAATGTAGTTGCTGTAATTAAAGAAGATTTAATAGGGGAAGAGGAAATAGATATTAATAGGTAACTGTAGCCAACATTTAAAGAGGACCAAATCGTAATAAAATGATAGTACGAGGGAATAAATATCAATAGAAGCTTGAGGGTGTTTTTGAAAAAGAGAGTAATAATTTCCACCTATATTTATATTTGCAGACTTGCAGCTGTGTTTTAGGATGAACCTGTCTTTTACAATTTACATTTACATGCATGAGAGGATTATTATTTGCTTCTCTCTTCTAATTAAGGTAGATAGAGGTTTTGAGTTCATGCATGCAGACTGCAGTTGTATATATATATATCATTTTATTATAAATAAATAAATAAACAGGCCAGTGGAAAACTCTTTTTTGTTTTTGTTTTTGGCCATCCTACAATTACTCCCTTAAAAACGAAATGATGGTAAATCCACTGCTGTACTCCCAAGTCATCAATTACACCCTTCAGAGTACGTAGGTTGGTCCAAAATTTAAGCCAGCTAGAAAAGAAAGCATATGGGCATCGAGTACGTCAATATTTACATTATTAAGCTTAACAAGCTTATATCTCTAAAAGAAATAACCACGAAAAATTTAAGATGAAAATATGAAGCACAAAGAGTAGTAGTAACTAAGGAAAAAAAAAAAATCACTCAAATACCAAAGTCCTGACACACCCAAATCTTATTCCAACACAAAAGAGAATTAATGATAAAAGAGAAAATGCTCTCCAATTCTCTACACCTTAGTGCATTACAAAACTTTTTAAAGCTAATAATTAAAAGTGTGTTTGGCATTGTAATTTTGCAAATTAAAAGTGTAATTTTAAACGTTTGGGAGGGTGTTTTTTAAAAATTGTAATTTGAAAATGAAAAAAAAAATATGCCTTTTCAAATCACATGTAAAAGTTAAATTGTGATTTTACTAAATACTTCAACTATGGTTTTTAAAATCACGTTTTCCTATCCCATATTTTTAAATTATATGTTTTAAAATCACAACTCCTAATAAGTGATAAACCTTTTAGGAGGAAAAAATAAATAAATAAATAAATAAGGGGGCAAGATTAATGAATACTAAAATTGTGATTTAACTTTTAAAATTGTTGTTTAACCATAAAATCATGTCTTTTTTTTAAAATGTATTCTCTTGTCTAAGATCCTTTTATGTTCTGAAACTAGATTTTTTTTTTAAAAAAAAAGAAAAAAAAAGAAAAAAAATGTACTTTTAAGCAATGCATTTTTTTTACAATCATATTTAAAAGGGTTAAATACTAAATACCCTCATGGGGTTTCGTTTCTTTATTTTTCCTCACTAGGGTTTGATTTTTATTACAGGAGGTCCATGTGGTTTTGATAATAGACCAAATTAGTTCTTCCATCAGTTGACTTAACGGAAGTCAACGTGGACCAATAAAATGTTGACACGAAGCACCTAATTAATTTTTTTTTTTTAAATTAAAAAAAATGTATATTTTTAAATTTTTTTTTTAAAAAAAAAAAGGAAAAAAAAAATGGGAGTGGTTTCGGCCACCCCCTAGGCTCCATGGGGGTGGTCGAGCCACCCCCAATACCCACTGAGGGTGGTTTCGGCCACCCTCTTGGGCACCAAGGGGGTGGCTCGGACACCCCCTTGGAGCCAAGGGGGTGCCTTAGCCACCCCCATCGGGCCAGATGGGGGTGGCCAGGCCACCTCCATGACCAAAGGGGGTGGTTTATGTTCCATTATGAGATTGTTTTTTGTTATGAAAGTTGGATTATTAGTAAGAGTAATGCTATTTAAGCGATACAACTTTCATTATAATGTTTATATGGCAATCGGATAATAATGTACTAATTAAATAAGATTTTAATATTTGTAATTCTATTGGTGATAATTTTAAGTCATTGAGTTAGAGATCTCTACTTTAACAATAGTTTGTAATTCGATTGTTTTATGTGTAGAGTGGTAGAATTTTATTTTATTTTTTGGCATGTCTACCAGGGCCGCCTAGACCACTAGGCGAGTGAGGTGCTCGCCTAGGGCCCCCGGATTAATAAGGCCCCAAAAAAAATTTTGGCCCAAAAAAGGTTTTAATAAATTTTTTTTTTTTTCAATTTAAGGCCCTTTTTTTTTTTTAATAAGGCCCAGTTTTTTTTTTTTTTTTTTTTTTTTCATAAAAACTTAAAGCCTCTAATCATTAAAAAAGACATCAATTTAATAAGGCCCTAATATAATAAGCACATGGTAAAATAAGATCAATTAACCCAGAAAAACAAATATTCTTATACTTAAAAAGAGCCTATCTGCGGCTCTGCCTATGCATCCGAAATTATTTGATATTGAAATACCATTTTAAGTCTACCTAACCACCCACTTTATTTTATTTTATTTTTTTTGTCTCTCTCTCTCTCTCTTTTCTTCTCCACTACCGATAGCCTCCCCTTTTATGTTCTTTTTTCTCTTTCCTTATTTTCACTCAAAACAGAACATGATGGAGAGAGATGAAGAGAGAGAGAGAGAGAGAGAGAGCTAGAAGAGAGAAAATAGAGAGAGAGGAATCAATGAGTTTGACTGCATTCTTCAAAGGTAAATTTCTCTTTCCTTTAAACTTTGGGTATTTGATATTAAGGTGATTAAATGAGTCTTAAATGAAACTTTATGATTTTTTCATGGCTTCTATTTCACACGGTGAAAGAAAGACAAAGAAGCCAACCCTGGTAAAGGATTCATAAAAAAAATTTGATATCTTTTTTTGTATTGTTTATTTTTGTGCTTGATGATTTTCTTGGTAGGTTTTGTATGGGTTTTTGACAATTTTTTTGGTGGGTTTTGTTTGAAACAGGTGTATCAAAGAGAAAATGATTCATAAAAAAAAAAATATTGATTTTTTTTTTTTTTTGGTAATGTTTATTTATGTGCTTGATTTTTCTTGTGGGTTTTGTATGAGTTTTTGTCAAATTTATTGATGGGCTTTGTTTGAAACAGAGGTTTATCAAAGAATCAAGTGGCATATATATATAATTTTGTATGAGTTCTTGATAATATTTTTGGTGGTTTTTTTTGTGTGTGTGTGTGTGTGTGTGTTAGTTTCCTTTTGTGTGCTTTAGTTTTGGAACATGTACTTAGGAGAGATTTGGTGTGGATCTTCGATTGATTCATAAAAAAAAAAAAAAAATTAATTTTTTTATTGTTGTGTTTATTTTTGTAGGGATTAATAAAAATGAGAACCACAAAGATGAGAACTCTAAATATAATAATAATATTAAAATAATATTATTTAATTAATATTTAAATATTAAAAAAACAAACCCCATTTAAAAATTTCGCCTATGGCCCCAAAAAACATTGAACTGGCCCTAATGTCCACACAAGGGAAGGGGGAGGGGGGATTCGAACTATTGATCTCCGTTTCATGAGGCGTGATTCACAGCCGATTAATCGATTGAATTTAGTTTAGAATATTAACTAAAAATTAATCAACATTTTCTTCAATTTTTTATAAACTTAAGCTTTTGAGATATATATATATATATATATATATATATATATATATATATATAGTTAGGGTGGGTATCTGCTAAAAAACGGGGTCCTGTTTCAATTTTTATTGGTTATTAACCCATAATTGCTAAACTGTTTTTCATCCATAATCGAACCGATAAGAATTTTAATCGAAATTATCGGTTATAACGGTACACGGTTAAACGGTTCGGTTAAACCGGTTAACCGATTATAAATCTCACATTCTTCAATGTTCTCTACTTCTCTAACCCCCAAGCACCAAAAGGTAAAAACTCTTACCTGAATTAAATCTTTGATGCTAAAAGAGAGGTCTGTGAGAGCAAATGGGGGCGAATGTTGCGAGAACTAGAAAGAGAAAAAAAAAAAATGGGGAAGAATCCCATTCTCCAGCAATGGTGAGAAGGAAAAGAAAGAAAAACAATGAGGAAGAAAGAGTCTGCTGCATGGGAGGAGAAGAAAAATAAAAGAAAGAAAAGAAAATAAATATTGGCGGGGTGGGGGGGAATTGGGAAGGGAAGGAAAATGAAGAAAAACAATGAGGAAGAAATAGCCTGCTGCGTGGGAGGAAGAGAAAAAAAGAAAAAAAGAAAAGAAAAGAAATATGTGGCGTGAGAATTGGGAAAAGAAATGGTGAGAAGGAAAAGAAAGAAAAACAGAGGAAGAAAGAGTTTATAGGGGTTGACCACAAGAATCTAAGCCTTATGCTCTAGTTCACTACCAACTGAACTAGACTGATTTTGTTACTAGTCTTCCTCTATATCGGTTATTATCAGTTAAAACAATTAACCGATAACAAATGGTTAACCGGACCGAATCGAACCGATAAGAATTTCGGTACAAAATTTTTAACCGAGAAGAATATCGGTTAAACGGTTACGGTTAATATCGGTTCGGTCGAAGCCGGTAGACGGCCGGTTAAACGGTAACGGTTAATCTGCCCACCTCTATATATAGTTCGAAAAGGTTGGGACCAAAAATATATTTATTACCAGTCTTTTTACTTTGAGGCACTATAAAGGCACAACTTTTAGCCAATTTTTTTTTTTCTTATATGGTCATTTTTAAAAAAAACAAAAAAATAAAAAAAAATTCTGAAGCAATAACATCATATGTGGTATTTTTTTTAGTTGGTATTTAAAAAAAAAAAATGGTGTTTTTCTTCATAATAATGACTATTTTTTTTTTTTTATAAAAAAAATTACTATTTTTATGAAGAAAAATACTTTTTTTTTTTTTAAATAAATAAAAATACTAAATAAAAAAAAAAGACCACGTACGATGTTAATAATAATAAAAAAATTTAACACATACTGTCAGAAATGGGACATAATTTTAGGATCACTTCTTTTTTTGTTTTATTATGCGGACCACAACACATTAATAATAATGGCCCAACTTGTAATTAAAGTTAAGTCGATTTTGAGATAATCCAGTGTAGTCACGATTTGTCAGGAAAAATGGTAGACGAAAAGCTGATTCACACTGCGGCTACGCACGTTTGGCATTGAATAGAATTAGATTTAGTTGTCCATCGTGTGTACGATTTTAATAAATATGATTTTAATAAATGTGTTTTTAAAAATTATATTTTTAAAATTATAATTTTTTAAAATTATATAGGCATTTGATAAAATATGTTAAGAAGTATTTTTTGTTTATCAATTGAGTATTTGGATAATATTAATATATAATTGCGGTTTTATGGCCAAATAAGCACCTCCTAGTCAGCTTATATAAATTACAAATTTTTTCACGATTTTAAAATTTGCGTTTTTAAAATCGCAATCCGAAACACTCAAAATTACGATTTAATTTAAAACACAAATTATTTTTAAAAAAATACACTCCCAAACGGACCTTTAGAATTTCTAATCTTGGAGAGTTCTTGGAAAAATGGAAGCTCTTACAGTATCTATATATTTTGTGACGGCTATGAAGTATGAACTATAAATTAGCAGAAAATAACTTAATTCAAATTATGTTGGCAAAAATTACAAGAAATTAATATTAAAATTGCAATTTGCAAAGAAATTGAAACGAAATGAAGAAGATATGTTTGGTAATTTTGAGGGGATCTACAAAATGCATAAATGGCCCTAACCCTAATAAAGTGGTGTAGTCGAGCTTGGACCCCCTAATTTTCAGAGAATTAATTAATGTGTCGACAAAACTACTCAGAAATGTCCGAAGATGTACATATACCTATCACCTATTTCATGTACCTAACAGCAGGATGATAGGACAGCACATCAACAAAAATGGCCCCATTTGCTATTATAGGTTTATCAATTTTGGGAAATACCGCTATATTCAAAATTTATGTTGATCTAAGGCCTTATTTGTTAAATAACACCAACATTCCTAAATACTATTTATTTTATTTTTTAAAAAAATCAATATCAAAATAGTCTTATTTTTATATTACATCATTCACTTTTTATATTAGGTTATTTATTTTTTACTACTATTCAAATAAAAAAATCACTACAAAACAAAATTTTTTTTTTCATTTTTCAATATTGCCTTTTTACTTTTCTATACTAATTATTACATTCACTTTTTTCCTTACTAAACATGAACAATGCAGTGTTGTTTGCCGAACACACTCTAATTATCACAGGTAGCAATCGGCCAAGAAATGAGAGTTTGGATTATTTGTCGGAAATCATTATGTTAAGAAATGAAATGAGAGCTGTATATTAGAATGATATCACCACTATAAATGATTAATATAATAATCTAATGTTATGTTTGTTTCAACGTAAAATATTTTTAACCGAAATAATTTTCTTGAAAAATGATTTTCTTAAAAACGTTTTTCAATTTTAACACGTAGTGAAAATCACAAATATATTTCTTCATTCAATCATATTAAACTACAAATTACGTTAATATCATGAGAGTCTCAACAGGTGCCCAATCGGGTCCTATATGTGTCACGACGGAGTCACAATCTGGTTGGCAATGTCCCAACAGTTTCCCAACAAGGTCGTGGCTGGGTCTATAGTGAGAGTAATAAGATTATCACACAAAGATTTTAGACCATAAACCTTGCAATCTATAAGTTAATGTTTACAGTAAGTAATGGAATTGGGCATTCCATTTAATAAGGTTATAACACATCAGTAATGATGATCTATCTTGATTATATGAAGGAAACAATTAACACGGTAACTTGAGAGGTCAACCTTTTTTTTTTTTCCATCTTACACTTTTCGTGTATTTATTTTTTTCTTCTCATTTAGAAGCCTACCAAAAGAAGTTTTGGAAACTATTGAGTGAAGTATACCTGGAATTGATATTTTACTCGCAATTTAAAGCTATCTTAAATAAATAAAAAATAAAAGAAAGCAAGACATTAAAGGGCCAAAAAATAGCAAATTAGCACAGTTTTGCAGTGGAATTTTTGGGTTTGCATTTATTACTTTTCTTTAACAAATATGAGGAAAAAAAAAAACCTAAAATGAAAAGCAAACAAAACATAATGACAGGAGTTTTTATTCAAAATATTCTTCAAAGAGTTATCAAGGGTCAACATTTTATTCAAAAAAAAAAAAAACCCAAAATAAAATACTTCATTCCTTACTTTAAAAAAAAAAAAAAAAAAAAATTCTATTTTGAATTTTGTTTATCATTTTTTGTATATATATTTTATTTAAAGAGAGAAAATAATTATCCTGCCATTATATTTTATTATTTGAATTCACCCCTCCAACTATATATTTTACGAACAAATTTTTTTTTTTTAAAACAGTTTAAAGGAAATATCTTTCAACCCATTTAAAATAGTGTTAAGTGTCTATAAACATTTAAAACACACATTAAATTTTTAACATCATGTTTACTAACTTAGACTAAATTTAATATGCGTTTTAAATGTTTATAAATACTTTAAATAAGTTAAAAAATATTTATTTCAAACTTATTTGAAAGAAATTTCTATTTATATTTTACTATTTGAAAACAAATGAGAGTACGTCAGCATTCTTCTGTTTAGTAGACAACCGGAAGCCAAGGGGGATCCATAGTTATTCTAAAGGACATGTCTGCGAAGATCATGCACTTCAAAGCCGTGTTACAATTAAAGACTATTCTACTTTTTAAAAAAATTTAATTAAAGAATATTTGTAATAAAGTAATCAGGATAATCGGACAGAAAAGCGTATCAAAGCAAAGAATACGTTATTAATTAATTAATTAATTAAGCAAAGCTAGGCTAGGAAGATGGTAGGAAGGTCACCTTTATCCGTCTGATAGCGTGCTGCAGGCTGCCGCCGAGCCAGAAAAGGTTAAAAAGAAAAAGATAAAACAGGAGTTAGGCTCACTCTACTTGTGTCCCTTCTTTATTATTTTATTACTTTACTCTAATTTCCCGTGGAAAATGCTTCTAATCTTAGTTTAGGAGTGCTAATAAGTATTCGACTTCACGTGCTCATTCTTTCATTATCATCATTTGATGAAATAACAAATAAAACATGAAGCATTACGCGTTTTTACTACCTAAGAAGTAAGTACTTGAAAATGAACACTTTAAAGTATGTATAACATTTCTCATCCTAGTTTGACTTAAAAAATTCAAAATGACTCTATTTATATATGTTATAATATATTTAGAATATATTCTAAATATATTTTGATATTACCATAATTGCTAATTTGATCTTTTTTCCTTGTATATATATTGATATTATTCTGCAAGATTGTACATTAATTTTATGATTGTATTTCCTAGTTTATCTAGTTTTATTTAACTATAAATAGGTCCCATTTGTATACAGTTCAATACACACAGAAATACAATATTCAGTTTATCCCTATATTTTCTAATATTCTTTAGTTATTTTAACATGGTATCAAAACCAAGTTTTAGCATTGTCTAGAGAATTAGGAAGTCAGTATGTTCTTCACATGATTCAAATGCATTTTCGATCTTGTTTTGGTATAACTATTATATCAACAGGCTCAAAAAGGTCTGATCTATTCTTTGGTGTTCTCAGAACGTTGTTCCAAGGTTCAACGCGCTCTCACGCGCTATCGGAAGTTTCTGTATCCCTATTCACGTGCCACCGTCTTCAGCCGTTTGTAGAAACAAATCTCGGATTCTGAATCGAAGGCTGCCGAACTACCAGACTGTGTCAAGCACACGCACCCTGGAGCCACCATGCGCCGCCTCTCTTTGTAAGTTGTTTTGAGCTCACCTCTTTACAATATACTCGGTCACACCTGATTATTTTTGTATTTGAGCTCATAGCCCTATAGTGAACCTTGCTACACCGTATCTCAGCCCTTTAAACAAGCCTATATTCCTTACCATACACTTAACCTCACCAGATCCTAACCCTTAAAACCAAGCTCACAGCTCCTATAGTGCACTCTGCTACACCGTATCTTAGCCCTTTTAAACAAACCTATATTCCTTACCATACACTCGGCCTTACCAGATGCACACCTGCTAGGCTCACAGAACCTATTCTACACTCAACCACACCAGATTATACCCTGAAAAAAAAAATGGCCGTTTCTCCTACTACCACTCTTCTAAACACCAAAGATATTACCCAACCTATTCTCGTCATTCTCGATGGCTCCAATTACTCGGCTAGGTCTCAAAATATGAGTAGGTGGCTCAAAGGACATTGTCTTTGGGAGTATGTTTCTGGAAAAGAACATACACTTGTTGCTGGAAAAGAGGAACCCGCTGTAGCTTTCTTTACCCGCCTTCGAACATGGAGAAGCATCCATTACAAGATTATCTCTTGGTTCTCCAACACTTGTGTTGTCTCCATCAACATGACCTTTGGCAATCTTGACAATGCCAAAGACGTTTGGGACAAATTAGCTCAATGCTACAACACTACCAATCTTGCTCAGCAGTTTCAGATTGTGACCAAGCTTCATTGCGTGCGCTAGAAACCAGGTCAGAGTATTATTGATTTGGGAAAAATTCACTTTACCTCTCTGAAGTTACAGAGATTTTTCAATTTGAACCCCAAAGTTTAAAAATTGGCAATGTACCCTCCTAATGTTCCAAAAATTTTCAATTTTAAACCTTCTGTTACTAATTTCTGTCAAATTAGACGGAAATCTCTAAAATTACATAATTACCCTCAGGGTTTTTTAAAAAAATTTCCGTCCAATTTAACGGGAATTAGTAATGAAAGGTTTAAATTGAAAATTTTTGAAACATTGGGGGGATACATTGCCAATTTTTAAATTTTGGGGTTCAAATTAAAAAACCTTTAAAACTTCAGGGGGGGTAAAGTGGATTTTCCTCTATTGATTTTTATTCACAAATGACTCATCTTTGGAATCAATTGTCATTATGTGAGCCAGAGTGGAGGAATAAGAAAGATGCCTTTGATTACATCGCTTTTCACGATAGCATGCGCTTCGCCAAGTTTCTTGCGGCAATTCAAGATGAATTTGAGCATACTCGGGCTTCTTTTCTTCATCGCTCACTGCTGCCATCCTTGGAAAGTGCTCTTAGTGAACTCGTTTCAGAAGAGACCCGATTCTCCACTATGAAGTTGCACACCTCTAAGATGGTCATGGCCTCTGCATCACACAATACGCGTGCCCCTAATTCTATTCATGTCGAGTCTTCTTCGTTCAATCGGAATATCCAGTGCCACTATTGTCAAAAATATGGCCACAGGTACAGTGAATGCAGAAAAAAGCTTTCTCGTGGGAATCACCGAACTCCTAGTCATAAGGCTGCTGTGGTCACTCATACTGATACATCAGATATGTCTTACACCGATGTTTTACCCCAACCCAGTACTCTTTTTCCTGCAAAAATTGAAGCTCTTATTCATCAGGTTTTATCTAAGTCTAATCTTAATACTGCCACGTCCACAACACCAGGTAATTCCTCTTGGTATATTGATTATGCTTGCTATAATCACATGACACCAAATTCTTCCATATTTTCTGCAAAATCTATGTTACATAGACCTACTACCATTTACACTGCTAATGGTTCCCATCTTGATGTTAGTCACGTCGGATCTATTTCTACTCATCAACTATCTATGTCTGATACATACTTAGTGCCTAATCTCTCGTTAAATCTTTTATCTATTGGTCAACTTTGTGAACTTGGCTTAGAACTGCACTTTTCTAACCGAGGTTGTAATGTGCAAGATCCACAGGCGGGATAGCTAATTGGGACTGCCCGTAAGATTGGATGTCTGTTCGAGCTTCAATCACTCCATCTTCCTCATGCTGTGTCTGCTACCACTCCCACTCGGTCTCCATCTATCACCCTCAGTTTATGGCACTCTCGTTTAGAACATGCATCTACTTCTCGTATTTGTTCTTTAGCTACAAGTGGCCAGTTAGGGTCTGATGTGGTATTTTTGTGACCAAAAATATCAATAATAAAAATAACCACTCGCAATAGGACGAATCTTTGTAGGATACGGCTATAGAGAGGGTATCGAACCTCAAGGACTGCAGTGGTTTTATTGTCAAAATTTGAAATATTAAAATTAACTTAATTAAAAAGATATTTGATTTGATTTTCTTTAAAACTAAAGTGCATGAAAATAAAAGAGATTTAAAATAAGAGAGAGAGTGTAGGGTATTGATTTGACCTCTATCCGCACAACAATGGCTAATCATAATTAATCCCAGAAATTCATTCTATTCATGTTATAAATAAACAAGAAACTACCTTATTAGAGAATAAGTATAATCTATCTTTGGTTGGCACGGATTGTCCACCTAACCACTAAGATGCGGTACGACCCGTCTTTCCTAAGTATAAATTATCAAATTCTTTTACAGGATACATACAACCAATGAATAAGTGTAACCCATCTTCGGTTGGCACGGACTGTCTACCTAAATTACACTAAACTAGGGTGTAGTACAATTCGTCTTCCCTAGGCATGGCCTATCAAATCCTATTGATCATATGTCAATTAAACCCATTGTATAACCATCATCCTCATAATCACAGAAAACAAGAATGATTTGATTTCAATAAAAGTAAAATACTTTCTAAGACAAGAGAAGAATTTCACAAATATTGATTTTGGAATTGAAGAACAATTGCATTTAATATGAAGAACAAAAATCAATTGTAGCAATCCTCATAGTTATTCAATCAACATGCATAAATTGAAAATCTAGAAATTAAATACAATCAAACCATTGTGCTTGGATAGGGTTACATCAACACCCCACGAAGGGATTTAGCCGCTCATGATCTTCTAAGCTCGAAAGACAATTTTATGATTTCTAGCTCTTGGAAGCGGTGTGTCCTTTTTTTTTCAATGCTTAGAGGCCTATTTATAGGGCTTAGGATAGTCCTAGAAGCCCTAGGAATCCCAGAAAAATCGACTTTCAGTCTCCTAGTCGGATTGAGAGATCTAGAAAAACTTTCCTTCTCAATTTCGGATTCCTTTTTGTCTCTGTCGCGCGTGTGCGCTCGAGCGCACTGTAGCTACGCTCGAGCGTACTGTAGCTACAGTAACGTGCTACAGTAACTCCGCTACAGTAAAATTACTGCAATGAATCCGCTACAGTAAAACTGCATTTTGAGCCCAAAATCAATGATTTTCTTGTATCTTTATTAAACACCTAAAAACACAAAAAAAAAAAAAAAAATCAAACAAATAA
>NC_081550.1:4389848-4405583 GCF_901000735.1 Corylus avellana
AAAAAAAAAAAAAATTTTTGCACTGGGTGTGCCACGCCCGCGCGTGCTGCCAATCAGTGCTCTAGATTTAGTTGTCCATCGTGTGTACTATTTTAATAAATGTGATTTTAATAAATGTGTTTTTAAAAATTGTATTTTTAAAATTATGATTTTTTAAAATTATATAGGCATTTGATAAAATATGTTAAGAAGTATTTTTTGTTTATCAATTGAGTATTTGGATAATATTAATATATAATTGCGGTTTTATGGCCAAATAAGCACCTCCTAGTCAGCTTATATAAATTACAAATTTTTTCACGATTTTAAAATTTGCGCTTTTAAAATCGCAATCTGAAACACTCAAAAATTACGATTTAATTTAAAACACAAATTATTTTTAAAAAAATATACTCCCAAACCGACCTTTAGAATTTCTAATCTTGGAGAGTTCTTGGAAAAATGGAAGCTCTTACAGTATCTATATATTTTGTGACGGCTATGAAGTATGAACTATAAATTAGCAGAAAATAACTTAATTCAAATTATGTTGGCAAAAATTACAAGAAATTAATATTAAAATTGCAATTTGCAAAGAAATTGAAACGAAATGAAGAAGATATGTTTGGTAATTTTGAGGGGATCTACAAAATGCATAAATGGCCCTAACCCTAATAAAGTGGTGTAGTCGAGCTTGGACCCCCTAATTTTCAGAGAATTAATTAATGTGTTGACAAAACTACTCAGAAATGTCTGAAGATGTACATATACCTATCACCTATTTCATGTACCTAACAGTAGGATGACAGGACAGCACATCAACAAAAATGGCCCCATTTGCTGCTATTATAGGTTTATCAATTTTGGGAAATACCGCTATATTCAAAATTTATGCTGATCTAAGGCCTTATTTGTTAAATAACACAAACATTCCTAAATACTATTTATTTTATTTTTCAAAAAAATCAATATCAAAATAGTCTTATTTTTATATTACACCATTCACTTTTTATATTAGGTTATTTACTTTTTACTACTATTCAAATAAAAAAATCACTACAAAACAATTTTTTTTTTTTTTTTATTTTTCAATATTGCCTTTTTACTTTTCTATACTAATTATTACATTCATTTTTTTCCTTACTAAACATGAACAATGCAGTGTTGTTTGCCGAACACACTCTAATTATCACAGGTAGCAATCAGCCAAGAAATGAGAGTTTGGATTATTTGTCAGAAATCATTATGTTAAGAAATGAAATGAGAGCTGTATATTAGAATGATATCACCACTATAAATGATTAATATAATAATCTAATGTTACGTTTGTTTCAACGTAAAATATTTTTAACCGAAATAATTTTCTTGAAAAATGATTTTCTTAAAAACGTTTTTCAATTTTAACACGTAGTGAAAATCACAAATATATTTCTTCATTCAATCATATTAAACTACAAATTACGTTAATATCATGAGTCTCAGCAGGTGCCCAATCGGGTCCTATATGTGTCACGACGGAGTCACAATCGGGTTGGCAATGTCCCGACAGTTTCCCAACTAGGTCGTGGCTGGGTCTATAGTGAGAGTAATAAGATTATCACACAAAGATTTTAGACCATAAACCTTGCAATCTATAAGTTAATGTTTACAGTAAGTAATGGAATTGGGCATTCCATTTAATAAGGTTATAACACATCAGTAATGATGATCTATCTTGATTATATGAAGGAAACAATTAACACGGTAACTTGAGAGGTCAACCTTTTTTTTTTTTTCTCCATCTTACACTTTTCGTGTATTTATTTTTTTCTTCTCATTTAGAAGCCTACCAAAAGAAGTTTTGGAAACTATTGAGTAAAGTATACCTGGAATGGATATTTTACTCGCAATTTAAAGCTATCTTAAATAAATAAAAAATAAAAGAAAGCAAGACATTAAAGGGCCAAAAAATAGCAAATTAGCACAGTTTTGCAGTGGAATTTTTGGGTTTGCATTTATTACTTTTCTTTAACAAATATGAGGAAAAAAAAAAACCTAAAATGAAAAGCAAACAAAACATAATGACAGGAGTTTTTATTCAAAATATTCTTCAAAGAGTTATCAAGGGTCAACATTTTATTCAAAAAAAAAAAAAACCCAAAATAAAATACTTCATTCCTTACTTTAAAAAAAAAAAAAAAAAAAAATTCTATTTTGAATTTTGTTTATCATTTTTTGTATATATATTTTATTTAAAGAGAGAAAATAATTATCCTGCCATTATATTTTATTATTTGAATTCACCCCTCCAACTATATATTTTACGAACAAATTTTTTTTTTAAAACAGTTTGAAGGAAATATCTTTTAACCCATTTAAAATAGTGTTAAGTGTCTATAAACATTTAAAACACACATTAAATTCTTAACATCATGTTTACTAACTTAGACTAAATTTAATATGCGTTATAAATGTTTATAAATACTTGACACTATTTAAAATAAGTTAAAAAATATTTATTTCAAACTTGTTTAAAAGAAATTTCTATTTATATTTTACTATTTGAAAACAAATGAGAGTACGTCAGCATTCTTCTGTTTAGTAGACAACCGGAAGCCAAGGGGGATCCATAGTTATTCTAAAGGACATGTCTGCGAAGATCATGCACTTGAAAGCCGTGTTACAATTAAAGAATATTCTACTTTTTAAAAAAATTTAATTAAAGAATATTTGTAATAAAGTAATCAGGATAATCGGACAGAAAAGCGTATCAAAGCAAAGAATACGTTATTAATTAATTAATTAATTAAGCAAAGCTAGGCTAGGAAGATGGTAGGAAGGTCACCTTTATCCGTCTGATAGCGTGCTGCAGGCTGCCGCCGAGCCAGAAAAGGTTAAAAAGAAAAAGATAAAACAGGAGTTAGGCTCACTCTACTTGTGTCCCTTCTTTATTATTTTATTACTTTACTCTAATTTCCCGTGGAAAATGCTTCTAATCTTAGTTTAGGAGTGCTAATAAGTATTCGACTTCACGTGCTCATTCTTTCATTATCATCATTTGATGAAATAACAAATAAAACATGAAGCATTACGCGTTTTTACTACCTAAGAAGTAAGTACTTGAAAATGAACACTTTAAAGTATGTATAACATTTCTCATCCTAGTTTGACTTAAAAAATTCAAAATGACTCTATTTATATATGTTATAATATATTTAGAATATATTCTAAATATATTTTGATATTACCATAATTGCTAATTTGATCTTTTTTCCTTGTATATATATTGATATTATTCTGCAAGATTGTACATTAATTTTATGATTGTATTTCCTAGTTTATCTAGTTTTATTTAACTATAAATAGGTCCCATTTGTATACAGTTCAATACACACAGAAATACAATATTCAGTTTATCCCTATATTTTCTAATATTCTTTAGTTATTTTAACATGGTATCAAAACCAAGTTTTAGCATTGTCTAGAGAATTAGGAAGTCAGTATGTTCTTCACATGATTCAAATGCATTTTCGATCTTGTTTTGGTATAACTATTATATCAACAGGCTCAAAAAGGTCTGATCTATTCTTTGGTGTTCTCAGAACGTTGTTCCAAGGTTCAACGCGCTCTCACGCGCTATCGGAAGTTTCTGTATCCCTATTCACGTGCCACCGTCTTCAGCCGTTTGTAGAAACAAATCTCGGATTCTGAATCGAAGGCTGCCGAACTACCAGACTGTGTCAAGCACACGCACCCTGGAGCCACCATGCGCCGCCTCTCTTTGTAAGTTGTTTTGAGCTCACCTCTTTACAATATACTCGGTCACACCTGATTATTTTTGTATTTGAGCTCATAGCCCTATAGTGAACCTTGCTACACCGTATCTCAGCCCTTTAAACAAGCCTATATTCCTTACCATACACTTAACCTCACCAGATCCTAACCCTTAAAACCAAGCTCACAGCTCCTATAGTGCACTCTGCTACACCGTATCTCAGCCCTTTTAAACAAACCTATATTCCTTACCATACACTCGGCCTTACCAGATGCACACCTGCTAGGCTCACAGAACCTATTCTACACTCAACCACACCAGATTATATCCTTAAAAAAAAATGGCCGTTTCTCCTACTACCACTCTTCTAAACACCAAAGATATTACCCAACCTATTCTCGTCATTCTCGATGGCTCCAATTACCCGGCTAGGTCTCAAAATATGAGTAGGTGGCTCAAAGGACATTGTCTTTGGGAGTATGTTTCTGGAAAGGAACCTACACTTGTTGCTGGAAAAGAGGAACCCCCTGTAGCTTTCTCTACCCGCCTTCGAACATGGAGAAGCATCCATTACAAGATTATCTCTTGGTTCTCCAACACTTGTGTCGTCTCCATCAGCATGACCTTTGGTAATCTTGACAATGCCAAAGACGTTTGAGACAAATTAGCTCAATGCTACAACACTACCAATCTTGCTCAGCAGTTTCAGATTGTGACCAAGCTTCATTGCGTGCGCTAGAAACCAGGTCAGAGTATTATTGATTTGAGAAAAATTCACTTTACCCCTCTGAAGTTACAGAGATTTTTCAATTTGAATCCCAAAGTTTAAAAATTGGCAATGTACCCCCCTAATGTTTCAAAAAATTTTAATTTAAACCTTCTATTACAAATTTCTGTCAAAATTAGACGGAAATCTCTAAAATTACACAATTACCCTCAGGGTTTTTTAAAAAAATTTCAGTCCAATTTAACGGGAATTAGTAATGGAAGGTTTAAATTGAAAATTTTTGAAACATTGGGGGGGGGGGTACATTGCCAATTTTTAAACTTTGGGGTTCAAATTAAAAAACCCCTGAAACTTCAGGGGGGTAAAGTAGATTTTTCCCTATTGATTTTTATTCACAAATGACTCATCTTTGGAATCAATTGTCATTATGTGAGCCAGAGTGGAGGAATAAGAAAGATGCCTCTGATTACATCGCTTTTCACGATAGCATGCGCTTCACCAAGTTTCTTGCGGCAATTCAAGATGAATTTGACCATACTCGGGCTTCTTTTCTTCATCGCTCACCGCTGCCATCTTTGGAAAGTGCTCTTAGTGAACTCGTTTCAGAAGAGACCCGATTCTCCACTATGAAGTTGCACACCTCTAAGATGGTCATGGCCTCTGCATCACACAATACGCGTGCCCCTAATTCTATTCATGTCGAGTCTTCTTCGTTCAATCGGAATATTTAGTGCCACTATTGTCAAAAATATGGCCACAGGTACAGTGAATGCAGAAAAAAGCTTTCTCGTGGGAATCACCGAACTCCTAGTCATAAGACTGCTGTGGTCACTCATACTGATACATCAGATATGTCTTACACCGATGTTTTACCCCAACCCAGTACTATTTTTCCTGCAAAAATTGAAGCTCTTATTCATCAGGTTTTATCTAAGTCTAATCTTAATACTGCCACGTCCACAACACCAGGTAATTCCTCTTGGTATATTGATTATGCTTGCTGTAATCACATGACACCAAATTCTTCCATATTTTCTGCAAAATCTATGTTACATAGACCTACCACCATTTACACTGCTAATGGTTCCCATCTTGATGTTAGTCACGTCGGATCTATTTCTACTCATCAACTATCTGTGTCTGATACATACTTAGTGCCTAATCTCTCGTTAAATCTTTTATCTGTTGGTCAACTTTGTGAACTTGGCTTAGAACTGCACTTTTCTAACCGAGGTTGTAATGTGCAAGATCCACAGGCGGGATAGCTAATTGGGACTGCCCGTAAGATTGGATGTCTGTTCGAGCTTTCATTACTCCATCTTCCTCATGCTGTGTCTGCTACCACTCCCACTCAGTCTCCATCTACCACCCTCAGTTTATGGCACTCTCGTTTAGAATATGCATCTACTTCTCGTATTTGTTCTTTAGCTACAAGTGGCCAGTTAGGGTCTGATGTGGTATTTTTGTGACAAAAAATATCAATAATAAAAATAACCACTCGAAATAGGACGAATCTTTGTAGGATACGGCTATAGAGAGGGTATCGAACATCAAGGACTGCAGGGGTTTTATTGTCAAAATTCGAAATATTAAAATTAACTTAATTAAAAAGATATTTGATTTGATTTTCTTTAAAACTAAAGTGCATGAAAATAAAAGAGATTTAAAATAAGAGAGAGAGTGTAGGGTATTGATTTGACCTCTATCCGCACAACAATGGCAAATCATAATTAATCCCAGAAATTCATTCTATTCATGTTATAAATAAACAAGAAACTACCTTATTAAAGAATAAGTATAATCTATCTTTGGTTGGCACGGATCGTCCACCTAACCACTAAGATGCGGTACGACCCGTCTTTCCTAAGTATAAATTATCAAATTCTTTTACAGGATACATACAACCAATGAATAAGTGTAACCCATCTTCGGTTGGTATGGACTGTCTACCTAAATTACACTAAACTAGGGTGTAGTACAATTCGTCTTCCCTAGGCATGGCCTATCAAATCCTATTGATCATATGTCAATTAAACCCATTGTATAACCATCATCCTCATAATCACAGAAAACAAGAATGATTTGATTTCAATAAAAGTAAAATACTTTCTAAGACAAGAGAAGAATTTCACAAATATTGATTTTGGAATTGAAGAACAATTGCATTTAATATGAAGAACAAAAATCAATTGTAGCAATCCTCATAGTTATTCAATCAACATGCATAAATTGAAAATCTAGAAATTAAATACAATCAAACCATTGTGCTTGGATAGGGTTACATCAACACCCCACGAAGGGATTTAGCCGCTCATGATCTTCTAAGCTCGAAAGACAATTTTATGATTTCTAGCTCTTGGAAGCGGTGTGTCCTTTTTTTTTCAATGCTTAGAGGCCTATTTATAGGGCTTAGGATAGTCCTAGAAGCCCTAGGAATCCCAGAAAAATCGACTTTCAGTCTCCTAGTCGGATTGAGAGATCTAGAAAAACTTTCCTTCTCAATTTCGGATTCCTTTTTGTCTCTGTCGCGCGTGTGCGCTCGAGCGCACTGTAGCTACGCTCGAGCGTACTGTAGCTACAGTAACGTGCTACAGTAACTCCGCTACAGTAAAATTACTGCAATGAATCCGCTACAGTAAAACTGCATTTTGAGCCCAAAATCAATGATTTTCTTGTATCTTTATTAAACACCTAAAAACACAAAAAAAAAAAAAAAAATCAAACAAATAACAATGCTAAGGAATTACCATATACAAATTAAGGGGCTTGAATGTGCAACATTCGGCGCTTATCAGGGTCTGTTGAGTTTGAGTTCTTTGATTGTGTTGTATGGCAACTTGGAAAACAAAGTGCTTTACATTTTAATAATAGTACCTTTATTTCTTTTGCTCCTTTTGATTTGGTGCATTATGATGTATGGGGCCCTGCGCCTATTCCGACCAAGGGGGGATCCCGTTATTTTGTTATTTTTGTGGATAATTATTCTCGATACACATGACTTTACCTTTTACAAAATCGATCTGAAATTCCAAAAATTTATTCTGAATTTCAACGGATAGTTCAAACCCAATTTTCCCGAAACATAAAATTTTTTCGTTATGATAATGCCATGGAATTTCGTGAATCTACCTTCCTTACTACCCTCAAACAAAATGGCACTCTTCCCCATCGTTCATGCACAATTACTTCTCAGCAAAATGGTCATGCTGAACGTAAACATAGGCACATCTTAGACACTGTTAGGGCTTTGCTCCTTTCTGCTTCTATCCTTAAACACTTATGGGGAGAAGCCACTCTTACCGCTGTTTACACCATTAATAGGGTCCCGTCACCCACTGCCTTAAATAGGTCCCCCTATGAACTTCTGTATGGTTCTCCTCCTGATTAACAATCCTTCCGCATCTTTGGTTGTGTCTGTTTCGTGCTTCTTCCACCCCATGAATGCACAAAATTAGAACCTCGTTCTCGCCTATGTTGTTTTCTTAAGTATGACATTGAACACAAAGGATATTGTTGTTATAATCTTATTTCCAAACGGCTCTGCATCTTACGGCACATCACTTTTTGGGAACATAGGTTCTTTAGTGATATGGAGTTTTTTCCTCCTAGTCCCTCTAGTTCTTCTCCTGTCTTCTCTAATGTCTCGTTTGATTTGCTTATCGACATTACTAATCTTGATGTAGGGATGACAAGCTCTTCAGACGACATTCCAACGGTCGACCACAATGACTCTGCCCCGTCTGTTGATCCATCTACTCTTGAGCCAGCTCCCTCTGTCCCTCATCGTTCCACTCGGGTAACAGCTCTTCCTTCTTATCTCCATGACTATCACTGTTATTTTGCTCTTGCTACTTTACATGAACCTCACTCCTTCCGGTAGGCTTATACTAACTCTTTTTGGCAGAATGCTATGTCTGAAGAACTTTATGCCATTTTCAAAACCCATACCTGAGACTTAACTAATTTACCTCCAAGCAAAATTGTGGTAAGGTGCAATTGGGTATACAAGATTAAGACAAAATCTGATGGGTCTGTTGAGCGATACAAGGCACGTCTTGTGGCAAAGGGGTTTAATCAGGAGTATGATATTGATATGATGAGACTTTTGCGCTGGTGGCTCACCTTACTTCTGTCTGATCCCTCATTGCTGTGGCTTCTGTGCGTCATTGGGATCTTTTACAAATAGATGTGAAAAACGCATTTCTCAATGGTGATATTAGTGAAGAAGTATATATGCAGCCTCCTCCTGGGTACGATCATCCACCCCACAAGGTTTGCCGTCTTCGCCGAGCATTGTATGGTCTGAAACAGGCAAGCTCCACGGGCTTGGTTTGCCAAATTCAGTTCCGCTATTGCGCAAATTGGGTTTGTTTCTAACCCCTATAACTCTGCTCTTTTTATCCGGCGATCTGATGCTGGTCTCATTCTACTCTTACTATATGTTGATGATATGATTATTACTAAAGATGATACTGTCGGTATTCGTAACCTTCAACAGTTTTTGAGTCAACAATTTGAGATGAAGGATTTGGGTTTTCTCAGCTACTTTCTTGGATTGGAAGTGTCTTTTGATCCAAATGGCTACTATCTCTCTCAAGCTAAATATGCTTCAGATTTCCTTTCACGAGCTGGCCTTACCGATTGCAAAATTGTTGATAGCCCTCTTGAGACCAATGTCAAACTTCGTCCCACTAATGGTGAGTTACTTTCTGATGCCACTCTTTATCAACAGTTAGTTGAAAGTCTCATCTATCATATTATGACACGACCGGATCTTGCCTATGTGGTTCATCTTGTTAACCAGTTTATGACCGCACCATGTTCAGTTCATTATGCGGCTGTTCTAAGCGTTCTTCACATCCTTCGCGACGTGAAGGGCACTTTGTTTCATGGTTTGCATTTCTCTTCTCACTCATCATTAGACATACATGTATATTCAGATGCTGATTGGGCAGGTAATCCCACTAATCGTCGTTCCACCACGGGTTATTGTTTCTTACTTGGTGATTCTCTCATTTCTTGGCGTACCAATAAACAATCTGTTGTTGCCCGCTTTAGCACTGAAGCTAAGTATCGTGCTCTTGCTGACACCACCGCTAAGCTCTTCTGGCTCCATTGGCTCCTACATGATATGAGTGTTTCTCAGACCTCCAGTTCTCCAATCTTTTGTGACAATTGAAGTGCGATTCAGATTGCACATAATGATGTATTTCATGAACGGACTAAGCAAATTGAGATCGACTGTCATTTTGTGCACCATCATCTTTTACAGGGAACTCTCCGTCTCTGTCTAATTGCTTTCGCTGATTAGTTGGCCGATGTGTTCACCAAAGCACATCCACCTGGACGGTTTCGTGATCTTGTTTCCAAACTCAAGTTGGCGTCTACATTACCACTTTGAGTTTGAGAGGGGATGTTAGCATATATTCTGAATATATTTTGATATCAGCATAATTGCTTATTTGATCTATTTTCCTTATATATATATATATTGATATTATTCAGCAATATTGTACATTAATTCAGTGATTGTATTTCCTATTTTATTTGGCCTTATTCAACTATAAATATATCCCCTTTGTATACAATTCAATACACACACAAATACAATATTCAGTTTATCCCTATATTCTCTAGTATTCTTTAGTTATTTTAACAATATATATTAAAAAAAAAAAAAAATCACGCTTGTTTGGATGAGATCGTGTCTCCTTCAAGCAAGACGTTGCAGTCAATAAAACCCATGTTTCCAACTCAGCTTTTTATTTTTTATTTTTTGTTCATTTAAATCTTTCAACATGTGTCTTGTTCGAAGGAGCCTTAATTTCATTCGAACATGATCATTTATGGGTCATTAACCAACGAGTGCCATGTGGCATTGGACATAGCTTTTGCCCCGACATGTGGCTCGTTCGGATGAGCCTCAATCTTGATCGAATAAGATTATCTTAATTATTAAGAAATCTTTTTGTGTGTAGCTTGTTTGAACCTCACTTTCTCGTTTGGACGACTTGCATCGCGTCCGAACGCCATTTCTCTCATCAGAACAAGATATGTAATTTTTTTTAGAATGTTTACATTTTTAATTACTTTGTGCATGTAGCCGTAAATTTAGCATAACTTTTGTTGCAAATATCAAAATAACGTTCATGACCCAATCCGAAAAGCTCTCTTCGGTGTGTATGTCGTGGCCATTAAACTATGCTCGATACGAGTTGTTTTTGGGCCCAAAATACACTGCTTTGACCTTCAAATCCCTATTTTAGTATTTTAAGCTATTTTGTACCCCTCTTTATAAAATATTTGTTTTCTTTGGGGTAGTTAATTTTTTTTTTCCCCTAATCGCAAATATTTTTCATTTCATAGACTTCGTTTGACCCTAAATCTTAAATTTCTACCCACTGTCATACGGTGTGAGAACATCCTTTAGTCCCGCACAATTGCAATATTAATCAATATTTTAAGTTATTATTTTCAAATTTTTTATTTCTTTTTAGCTTTTATTTTTTCTGGGTTTTACGCGGGTTCCTTGTCTGGTCTGTTAAAAAATATAACATTAGAGTTTGAAAGATATGCAACAATTAATAAAAAAACATCAATATGACTTTTTAAATTGATTTTCAACTGAACTTCTACAATACACTTAAAGTATCAATATAAGCCCTTTATATATATATATATATATATATACACATTTTTGTGTAGATGTGTAGATCGAACAAAAATCAAACCACTAGTAATTCATATAAAGAGTACAACAAAAATGCTGAAAAGTACTTGGCCATTATTTTTGAAAGCTGCCCTCGCCCCTGGGTGTTGGTTGGCTTGTGCAACAAAATATATATATATATATAGTTTTCTCTTATGATTGATAGACTGATACATTGCAAATTGTAATCAATAACTTGTAAAGCAGAAGAGTTACAACCTAGCTTGCTAATGTCGTTTTAAGACATTATAAAAAGGTTTTTTTTTTGTTGAAAAAAATATGAACTTTGTTTGCTTCCATTGGCTTTACTCTCTCCCCCACACGAATCTGCACTGATACACACGTGGTAACATTAGACAAAGTAAAAAAGAAGCACCAAAAACAAAGAAAGTCAAACATGCTAAGGAAAGAAAAAGTCAGTCACACATACACAAAGACCTGTATACACATATTATACAAGCATCTCCTTGCTACACAGTCAAATATTACTAACATTGATACAATAAAAACATGCACACATGCATACACAACAAGCTCTGAAAAGAAAAGAAAAATGGACACACATACATAAGACAAATATTATGTATACTTTTTTTGTGATTAAATATTATGTATACTTATACATATAAACAAACAAGCATACGTACGTAGGAATGATATCAATCGGTATTCAGTCACCCAAAAATCTGATTTAGATTGTCATGAACTTTTGAAAAGTATTTCAAATTTGTTTTTCAAAGGCAAGGACTAGGTATCTCTTATTCCTTTTAAAATTGAGGAACTTTTTTCTCTATCCGCTTGTTTGTTCAATAATTGTGGTGACTTTTATTTTATTTTATTTTAATCTTTTTCTTCTTCTACACCCTTTTTGTTTCTAATGGTTGTCTCTGCACTGGCCACCCTTTAGTCCATCTTTTTCTTGAGATTTGGGCGGAGCTTTACACCTAGGCAGTACAATAGGTGGCGTTTTTATTGGTTTTTTTGTAACACCCTGCTTTGGACACTTGGGAGAATTTTCTGTGTAAACAGTCGATGGTACTCTTGGAACGATGGAACGGGGCTGGTCAGTTCAGACCGATCAATCGTTTAACGCTCGATTGATAGAACCTTGAGCACAATGATTGATCATTACTTTTAACGATCGAACGGTGACAATTTACATGGGAATAAGAATTGGTTATTTCAGCATGAACTCATGGAAAGGAGTTTATTTAAAAGTCTATGTCAAAACCTAAACCCCATTTTGTCACTTTTCAGCCACTAAGCCCTTGAGAGAGAGAGAGAGAGAGAGAGAGAATGATCTTTGAAGGTTTTTTGGTCTCTACCTTCAAGACAGATAAGCCATGCATCCAATCTTGGTTCTTTTCATGCTATATACTTGTTTAAATCTAGTTTAGTTTCGGTTAGTGTAGGGTTTCATGTGGGTAGTTGTTGCTAAAGAATCTTAGACTGACTTTTAAAGGTTTGATTATGATTCTAAGGCTAGAAAGTTGGAGTATTTGGAGAGACTTGGACCATTTTGTTTACCTTATCTCATATGGTTCGATCAAGGTGTTATCATGTAAATCCTTGTGTTTTTTTTTTTTTGGAAGAAAATGTTGGATTTTTTGTGAGAAATGTTTGAACTTTGGTGTTAGGTTCTTGTTTTGAGGTCTTGTTTGTGCTTAGTATGGTGTTAGTAAGTCTACATAGGCTTTGGAACGCGCTAAGTAGGTTAAAGGTGGGACTTTTTTGGAAGTTTAGAGTTTCTGCCCATATAACAATCGAAAGGCCCGAGAAACAATCAATTTTTGCCAGGAAAGCAGGAATGATCAAGTGTTCCCTACAACGATCAAATGTTCAACTAGCAGAATGTCTAAAAGTCCTATGTTAGAGTTTTTTGGTGTGTTTTAGCCTAAACGTATGACTAATAGTATAACCTTTTGTAGGAGACTATATTGGAGGGTTTGAGGACTTTTACGACTATTAAAAGAGCTATTAGGGTTAGTAAGTCATTAGAGTTTGTGTAATACCTTGACTTTTTAAATCGTTTTAAAAAGTGTTATAACTTTTTACTCAACAAGTTATTAGCCATCTAAATCAGCCCTAAACAAAAAACCCCAAGCCACCTCAGCAGAATCAAGCCCTAAGCAACTTTTAGAAGCAAAAAGCCCAAAACACCCTCACTAGACGAGCACTCGTCCAGGGGACCACACGAGCGCTCGTCTGAACCTCACGCCACCCTCGTGAAATCATACGCTTGAAAATTATTTTTGGCCTATTGTGAACAGTACACGAGCGCTCAACCGGGGACCACACCAGCACTCACACCTTTTTAGAAATCGCCTGACAAAAGCTATGAATAGTACACGAGCGCTCACCCCTTTTCAGAAATTTTTCCATTTTACCCCCAACTTCTTCCCCTATAAATACCCCATACCCCCATTCGGCCCTAACCCTCATTAAGCCTCTAAAGCCTTAGAAAAATCCCGTTGCCTTGATTCTTGAGTGTGTGAGAGGTTGTGAGTATATATCCTTGGAGAAGGAGGAGGAATTTTTGAAAAGCTTGCTTGTTGAGGTAACCCCTACACCCTCTTTGTATGTTGTTACTAGCTTCTTGATTTTCAATAGCTTAGTTGTTGATATCTAGAAGTTTTAAGCTTTCCCAAGTGTTGTTTTTACTCTCTTAATGGTACGATTTTAAAGATGTTATTATACCCACTCTTTTAGAACGTTTTTGAAAAGCTTTCAATCCAACTTTGTTTTCTTTGAAGTTGTTTGACAATATATTTTGCACTTGAATGTGCCTATTTCTTAAAAAGAAAGAAAAATGCTCTCAAAGGCTTTTAAGCACGTCTTTGATTCTTTGTGTTGAGTTTTCTTGTGGTACTTGTGTTTATTTTGAGCCTAGGAAGAGAAGTACAAACCCATAGCCATAGATAGAAACCTAGCACACATTTTTGGGATTTTTGGGCTGAACCTTACTCCTTGGCCGAACGCTCACCCAGAGAGCGGGTCACATGCCCCCTTAGCCCAAAATGTGATCCAATGGTTTTTGCAACCCCTTTTTCATTAAATGGACCTCGTAGAGTTCTCTGGTACTGCCTTAATTATAGCAAGAATTCGTGATGTTAGAGGACTCAAGTAAGCATACAAGGTAAGTAACCACTCACGAACACTTTCTATTAAAATGTGGGATATGTTAATTGATTGACCACGCGTATGATATGAGCATGTCTATTTTTTGTAATAACTTGGTAGCTGCTTTAATAACTAGTTGATAAAATGCATCGTATGACATAGTACACCGGTACGTGCAGAATAATGGTCATGGCTTACTATATATTCATTCTATGGTCAAGTGTGTGTATGTGTGGGCATTGGATCCAATGGTTTTCGTGACCGGCGCAGCCATTGCCAAATGGTTGGTCATTAATCTACGTACATCACTAGTAGTGTAGGCCACCCGAGGTCGGACTCGGTCAAGCTGTTAGTGGTGGACGGTAGCGTATAATGGCCAGGGTACTGACTTTGTATTATGGGTCCCTTGGAACATTGCCAACCCTGCTGAGAATGGGTAATATCTCGGGTAACCATACATGAGAGTTATGACCTATAAAGCATTAGTTTTTATGCATCAAAATACTTAGGTGTTTGCCGCCGAGAGTACACCAGCCTTTATCAAACCAAACGATATTTTCAAGGTATATTAACGAAGACAACACCTCTTTTAAATGTTTATCAAAATTGCACGTTCATTTTTGCTTAGTAACAATGAGTTCATGTCATACCCAATTGTAAAGTTTACTTTCTAAGTCGTTAGACTTACACTGTTATTACCCTTATAGGAAGCTTGTTTCAAGAACTCAAGAGTGGTGTGGTTGCCACTATAAACTTTGCTGTAAGATATCCATATTGTTTTCAGATTTGCCTTTTCTTATTAATAGTTTCTTAGATTTAATTCACCGTCTTATGCATAAACTCTGATAGTGCGTAGAAGGGTGGTTCCCAGTTTAGTCACCGGTTGGTTAAAATCGGGTAACTTCCAGTAATTCTGCCATGCTAGCCAAGGTTAGTTTTGAGGGCATTACAGTTTGAGGGTAGCTTGGTCATTGTGATATTTCCCAAATCCTATATATTATAATGTTTGTATTAGGTTTAGAACAAGCTAAATAATATAAGAGCCTCCTCTTCTCCCTCTAATCCTCTTATTACAAACCTTTTAATATGGTATTAGAACCTTAAGGTTTAGATCATTGTTCCTTTGTTTGTAGTCTTAGTTTTCCACTGTTTTTTGTTTTTGTTTTTTTGTTTGGTTTTGTTTTGTGTTTTGTGTTTTTTGTTTTTTGTGAGTGCTCTTCTGGTGGCAGCACTGCCCATTTGGGATTTTAGAGCCCACACGAGCAGTGCCTTGAAAGATGTTGTCCATGGTAGAGTTTGAAAGAAAAAAAAAAAAAAAAAAGGTTTGTCGTGTGCTTTCACGTTGGTTTTTGTGGTACTTCCTACTAGTTTTCTAAGTTTTTGGTATTTTATGTGATGTTTGGTGCTGTATGTGCTGGCTAGCATGGTCTGCGGTGGTTGGTGTAA
>NC_081550.1:4405683-4426688 GCF_901000735.1 Corylus avellana
AATTTTTTTTAGAATGTTTACATTTTTAATTACTTTGTGCATGTAGCCGTAAATTTAGCATAACTTTTGTTGCAAATATCAAAATAACGTTCATGACCCAATCCGAAAAGCTCTCTTCGGTGTGTATGTCGTGGCCATTAAACTATGCTCGATACGAGTTGTTTTTGGGCCCAAAATACACTGCTTTGACCTTCAAATCCCTATTTTAGTATTTTAAGCTATTTTGTACCCCTCTTTATAAAATATTTGTTTTCTTTGGGGTAGTTAATTTTTTTTTTCCCCTAATCGCAAATATTTTTCATTTCATAGACTTCGTTTGACCCTAAATCTTAAATTTCTACCCACTGTCATACGGTGTGAGAACATCCTTTAGTCCCGCACAATTGCAATATTAATCAATATTTTAAGTTATTATTTTCAAATTTTTTATTTCTTTTTAGCTTTTATTTTTTCTGGGTTTTACGCGGGTTCCTTGTCTGGTCTGTTAAAAAATATAACATTAGAGTTTGAAAGATATGCAACAATTAATAAAAAAACATCAATATGACTTTTTAAATTGATTTTCAACTGAACTTCTACAATACACTTAAAGTATCAATATAAGCCCTTTATATATATATATATATATATATACACATTTTTGTGTAGATGTGTAGATCGAACAAAAATCAAACCACTAGTAATTCATATAAAGAGTACAACAAAAATGCTGAAAAGTACTTGGCCATTATTTTTGAAAGCTGCCCTCGCCCCTGGGTGTTGGTTGGCTTGTGCAACAAAATATATATATATATATAGTTTTCTCTTATGATTGATAGACTGATACATTGCAAATTGTAATCAATAACTTGTAAAGCAGAAGAGTTACAACCTAGCTTGCTAATGTCGTTTTAAGACATTATAAAAAGGTTTTTTTTTTGTTGAAAAAAATATGAACTTTGTTTGCTTCCATTGGCTTTACTCTCTCCCCCACACGAATCTGCACTGATACACACGTGGTAACATTAGACAAAGTAAAAAAGAAGCACCAAAAACAAAGAAAGTCAAACATGCTAAGGAAAGAAAAAGTCAGTCACACATACACAAAGACCTGTATACACATATTATACAAGCATCTCCTTGCTACACAGTCAAATATTACTAACATTGATACAATAAAAACATGCACACATGCATACACAACAAGCTCTGAAAAGAAAAGAAAAATGGACACACATACATAAGACAAATATTATGTATACTTTTTTTGTGATTAAATATTATGTATACTTATACATATAAACAAACAAGCATACGTACGTAGAAATGATATCAATCGGTATTCAGTCACCCAAAAATCTGATTTAGATTGTCATGAACTTTTGAAAAGTATTTCAAATTTGTTTTTCAAAGGCAAGGACTAGGTATCTCTTATTCCTTTTAAAATTGAGGAACTTTTTTCTCTATCCGCTTGTTTGTTCAATAATTGTGGTGACTTTTATTTTATTTTATTTTAATCTTTTTCTTCTTCTACACCCTTTTTGTTTCTAATGGTTGTCTCTGCACTGGCCACCCTTTAGTTCATCTTTTTCTTGAGATTTGGGCGGAGCTTTACACCTAGGCAGTACTATAGGTGGCGTTTTTTATTGGTTTTTTTGTAACACCCTGCTTTGGACACTTGGGAGAATTTTCTGTGTAGAACAATCGATGGTACTCTTGGAACGATGGAACGGGGCTGCTCAGTTCAGACCGATCAATCGTTTAACGCTCGATGGATAGAACCTTGAGCACAATGATTGATCATTACTTTTAACGATCGAACGGTGACAATTTACATGGGAATAAGAATTGGTTATTTCAGCATGAACTCATGGAAAGGAGTTTATTTAAAAGTCTATGTCAAAACCTAAACCCCATTTTGTCACTTTTCAGCCACTAAGCCCTTGAGAGAGAGAGAGAGAGAGAGAGAGAATGATCTTTGAAGGTTTTTTGGTCTCTACCTTCAAGACAGATAAGCCATGCATCCAATCTTGGTTCTTTTCATGCTATATACTTGTTTAAATCTAGTTTAGTTTCGGTTAGTGTAGGGTTTCATGTGGGTAGTTGTTGCTAAAGAATCTTAGACTGACTTTTAAAGGTTTGATTATGATTCTAAGGCTAGAAAGTTGGAGTATTTGGAGAGACTTGGACCATTTTGTTTACCTTATCTCATATGGTTCGATCAAGGTGTTATCATGTAAATCCTTGTGTTTTTTTTTTTTTGGAAGAAAATGTTGGATTTTTTGTGAGAAATGTTTGAACTTTGGTGTTAGGTTCTTGTTTTGAGGTCTTGTTTGTGCTTAGTATGGTGTTAGTAACTCTACATAGGCTTTGGAACGCGCTAAGTAGGTTAAAGGTGGGACTTTTTTGGAAGTTTAGAGTTTCTGCCCATATAACGATCGAAAGGCCCGAGAAACAATCAATTTTTTCCAGGAAAGCAGGAATGATCAAGTGTTCCCTACAACGATCAAATGTTCAACTAGCAGAATGTCTAAAAGTCCTATGTTAGAGTTTTTTGGTGTGTTTTAGCCTAAACGTATGACTAATAGTATAACCTTTTGTAGGAGACTATATTGGAGGGTTTGAGGACTTTTACGACTATTAAAAGAGCTATTAGGGTTAGTAAGTCATTAGAGTTTGTGTAATACCTTGACTTTTTAAATCGTTTTAAAAAGTGTTATAACTTTTTACTCAACAAGTTATTAGCCATCTAAATCAGCCCTAAACAAAAAACCCCAAGCCACCTCAGCAGAATCAAGCCCTAAGCAACTTTTAGAAGCAAAAAGCCCAAAACACCCTCACTAGACGAGCACTCGTCCAGGGGACCACACGAGCGCTCGTCTGAACCTCACGCCACCCTCGTGAAATCATACGCTTGAAAATTATTTTTGGCCTATTGTGAACAGTACACGAGCGCTCAACCGGGGACCACACCAGCACTCACACCTTTTTAGAAATCGCCTGACAAAAGCTATGAATAGTACACGAGCGCTCACCCCTTTTCAGAAATTTTTCCATTTTACCCCCAACTTCTTCCCCTATAAATACCCCATACCCCCATTCGGCCCTAACCCTCATTAAGCCTCTAAAGCCTTAGAAAAATCCCGTTGCCTTGATTCTTGAGTGTGTGAGAGGTTGTGAGTATATATCCTTGGAGAAGGAGGAGGAATTTTTGAAAAGCTTGCTTGTTGAGGTAACCCCTACACCCTCTTTGTATGTTGTTACTAGCTTCTTGATTTTCAATAGCTTAGTTGTTGATATCTAGAAGTTTTAAGCTTTCCCAAGTGTTGTTTTTACTCTCTTAATGGTACGATTTTAAAGATGTTATTATACCCACTCTTTTAGAACGTTTTTGAAAAGCTTTCAATCCAACTTTGTTTTCTTTGAAGTTGTTTGACAATATATTTTGCACTTGAATGTGCCTATTTCTTAAAAAGAAAGAAAAATGCTCTCAAAGGCTTTTAAGCACGTCTTTGATTCTTTGTGTTGAGTTTTCTTGTGGTACTTGTGTTTATTTTGAGCCTAGGAAGAGAAGTACAAACCCATAGCCATAGATAGAAACCTAGCACACATTTTTGGGATTTTTGGGCTGAACCTTACTCCTTGGCCGAACGCTCACCCAGAGAGCGGGTCACATGCCCCCTTAGCCCAAAATGTGATCCAATGGTTTTTGCAACCCCTTTTTCATTAAATGGACCTCGTAGAGTTCTCTGGTACTGCCTTAATTATAGCAAGAATTCGTGATGTTAGAGGACTCAAGTAAGCATACAAGGTAAGTAACCACTCACGAACACTTTCTATTAAAATGTGGGATATGTTAATTGATTGACCACGCGTATGATATGAGCATGTCTATTTTTTGTAATAACTTGGTAGCTGCTTTAATAACTAGTTGATAAAATGCATCGTATGACATAGTACACCGGTACGTGCAGAATAATGGTCATGGCTTACTATATATTCATTCTATGGTCAAGTGTGTGTATGTGTGGGCATTGGATCCAATGGTTTTCGTGACCGGCGCAGCCATTGCCAAATGGTTGGTCATTAATCTACGTACATCACTAGTAGTGTAGGCCACCCGAGGTCGGACTCGGTCAAGCTGTTAGTGGTGGACGGTAGCGTATAATGGCCAGGGTACTGACTTTGTATTATGGGTCCCTTGGAACATTGCCAACCCTGCTGAGAATGGGTAATATCTCGGGTAACCATACATGAGAGTTATGACCTATAAAGCATTAGTTTTTATGCATCAAAATACTTAGGTGTTTGCCGCCGAGAGTACACCAGCCTTTATCAAACCAAACGATATTTTCAAGGTATATTAACGAAGACAACACCTCTTTTAAATGTTTATCAAAATTGCACGTTCATTTTTGCTTAGTAACAATGAGTTCATGTCATACCCAATTGTAAAGTTTACTTTCTAAGTCGTTAGACTTACACTGTTATTACCCTTATAGGAAGCTTGTTTCAAGAACTCAAGAGTGGTGTGGTTGCCACTATAAACTTTGCTGTAAGATATCCATATTGTTTTCAGATTTGCCTTTTCTTATTAATAGTTTCTTAGATTTAATTCACCGTCTTATGCATAAACTCTGATAGTGCGTAGAAGGGTGGTTCCCAGTTTAGTCACCGGTTGGTTAAAATCGGGTAACTTCCAGTAATTCTGCCATGCTAGCCAAGGTTAGTTTTGAGGGCATTACAGTTTGAGGGTAGCTTGGTCATTGTGATATTTCCCAAATCCTATATATTATAATGTTTGTATTAGGTTTAGAACAAGCTAAATAATATAAGAGCCTCCTCTTCTCCCTCTAATCCTCTTATTACAAACCTTTTAATATGGTATTAGAACCTTAAGGTTTAGATCATTGTTCCTTTGTTTGTAGTCTTAGTTTTCCACTGTTTTTTGTTTTTGTTTTTTTGTTTGGTTTTGTTTTGTGTTTTGTGTTTTTTGTTTTTTGTGAGTGCTCTTCTGGTGGCAGCACTGCCCATTTGGGATTTTAGAGCCCACACGAGCAGTGCCTTGAAAGATGTTGTCCATGGTAGAGTTTGAAAGAAAAAAAAAAAAAAAAAAGGTTTGTCGTGTGCTTTCACGTTGGTTTTTGTGGTACTTCCTACTAGTTTTCTAAGTTTTTGGTATTTTATGTGATGTTTGGTGCTGTATGTGCTGGCTAGCATGGTCTGCGGTGGTTGGTGTAAGGCGGCCAGCGTGTTGTAGTGATCATCAAAAAAAAAAAAAAAACTGTTAGTGTCAACGTGGACTGTTTTGTTGAAAAGTTGCTATGTGGTGGTCAATTGATTCTGTGGCTGCTATGTTTGGAGTCACCGGCGTGTTCTATCTGTCTCCGGCAAAGTTTCGGAAAGCTCCGGTGAATCTCCGACAAAGGTTCTTGTTTGATTTTTCAGCAGTATTTTGACTTGGTTTTGATGTCTTCAACATGTACTACCTGTATCCTGCCAGTTTTGGCGAGACTTGTTGTTTGATCACACGTGAAATGTGATTGTTGTTAGTTAACGAGATCTGATCGGCCTTGGTGTTTTGCATTGAGATCCCACCGGCCATGATGTTTTGCGGTGGTTTTCGACCGATTGTTGTCGTCCGGCGAGATTCTACTGGCCTTGGTGTTTTGCGGTGAGATCCGACCAGCCTTGGTGTCGTGTAATGAAATCTGATCTACCCTTGGTGTTTTGCAGCGAGATTCAACCGGCCTTGGTGTTTTGCGATGGGTTTTGACCGATCCTTGTTGTTTTCCTGCAAGATCCTATCGGCCTTGGTGTTTTTGGCGAGATCAGACTCCTGTTGCAATTTTCAATGAGTTTTTGACCAGAATTGAGAATTGAAGTTTTAGCAAATTTTTTTGTAATTTTTATGGGTTTTTGTATTGTGTGTTCTAAGCCATTCCAGATTGAGGGGGAGTGTTAGATTATGTTTTTATATTTGTTTTTCGTTCGCTTGTTTCTTCCGAGTTGAGTTTATATGATTTAGATGACCCAGCTTGAGGGGAAGTTGTAACACCCCACCCCAATGACACAATATTGTCCGTTTTTTGCTCTCCCGGACTAGACTTCCTAGGAGGTCATCCATCCTGGTATTACTTTTGCAGAAGCACGCTTAACTGTAGAGTTCTGATGGGATCATGACCATCACAGCTTTAAAACATGTTGTTGTCATTAAGGGTTGAAGTATACATTTAAGTACATTCCTATCTCCATACTCAGGCGATGTGAGACGCCACAATCATCCCTTTTTAGGACCTAGCGTCCTCGCTGGAGACCCTCATGAGATTAGCCCATTCTTGGTGTCCCAGCGATTGGCCGCTAGTTACCTTCATGAGCTTGTGCACACTCCTCCCATCTCAGGCTAGAAAATGACTTTGATACCATTTATAACACCTCACCCAATGACACGCAAAATTGTCCGCTTTTGGCTCCCTCGGACCATACTTCCCAAGAGATCACCCATCCTGGTATTACTCTTGCAGTAGCACGCTTAATTGCAGAGTTCTGATTGGATCATGACCATCACAACTTTAAAACGCATTGTTGTCATTAAGGGTGGAAGTATATATTTAAATACATCAACATCTCCATACTCAGGCGATGTGGGATGCCATAGGAATGTTAAAAGAGTTATTAGGGTTAGTAAGTCATTAGGGTTTGAGGGTAGTTTGGTCATTGTGATAGTTTCTTAATCCTATATATATATTAGGATGTTTGCATTAGGTTAACAACAAGCTAAATAATATAGCAGCCTCCTCTTCTCCCTCTAATCTTTTTACTACAAACCTTTTAAAAACGACCAAGGTGAGGGAAAGCCATTTTAATTTTTTTTATCAAGCATGAGTACTTTATACTCACATAAAATATTTTGTATAATTACATGAGTAGAGGTGACATAGGTTAATTACTAGTTAACTAATTTGGAGGCACTATATATAGATGGCACTTTGAGTTAATTACTTGTTAATTTATTGTTGAGGGCATTAATTATAGTAAGACTTGGTTTTCAAGTTTTTCCTAGCTAGGGTTCACGTGTCTATTTAAAAGGGACTTGTGTATGAGAGCCCACATTCTTTAGTTACATAATCATTGAGAAGATAATCCAATACGTTCTGAGAGCAAACTCTACCTCTAAATAATCGAGAGAGCTAGAGAAGTAGTTACATACCTTTCACCTTCCTCAGAACTCATTGATTCTAGATATAAACATTTAAAGCTTCTCGATGTGCTCTTCATAGCAACCTAATAAACACGGAAGAATATGGATGCCTTCAAGTTTTGATTCCTCAAAACAAAAAATGTATGCAAATTTTCGTAATAGGGTAAAGTTTGCTTATAGGAATTTCAAGATGTTTAGGGTTTTTAAAAAGGCAATAAAAAAGATAATGAGTAATACAATCCTCGAAATCAGATTTTTCCTGCATTTTTTCACATTTTTCAAGTGTGCTTTCAAGGCATTGATGATTATAGCTCTTTTCAAATTCGAAGGCATGAAAGCTGGTAGGTATTAGAGTAGGATCAGTAGAGAAAAGGCTAGAGTCATCTCCATGCGCTTCGATTATTATGAGAATAATCCATCATCACCAACATAAGTTTTTTGATGCATTTCGAGGTCATCAAATTTTAACTCATGCTCTAGAAATTCTCTTATTTGGATGTCAAATACAAAAATTATTTACTAAGAATAAATACTTTATCAATATCGTAGTTGAATCGCTTGAATAGTTGGTACGTTGAATTATTCTAAACATACTTATTAAAAATTAATTATGTAAGAATTATAGCTTTTGAAAATATGATAATATTATTCCAGTTAAATAATTTTTCATTTAAGTAATGTCTTTGGCTATGACCATAAGGTTTTACAAGAGTTTTTAACGCATTTAATATGCGACTCCTTGCAAATTTAACTATATTGGAAAAAGTAACTTAAAAGTATAAGTGAAGAGTTATCATCCAATATTCATAACATATTAGATCGTAGCCACCATTAAAACAATATTTTGGAAAAAATTATTAGTTTAAAATAAGTTATAAGCATACAATATTGGAGTGTATAGACCGTAAATAATCACAATATTCATTTATGCCAAAGGGCTGTAAATGGTGAAAATTACATGTCGAAGTGACATGTAAAAACAACATCAATTGTAAAAGAGAACAAACAAAATAATTCGTATATATTACGAATTAATAACATAAAAAAAAAAATAATAAATAAAAAAAAAAAGAAAAGGGGCTGAAGATAAAAGTTAGTAGTAATTTGCTAAAATAATTAGCAAATGTAATCAAAATTTTATTTACTCAAAATAAATTTCATCATTTTCACTTAAATTGTCAAAATGCCTAAATAGCCTCTCTTCATATGAATTCCCCCCCATGATCACAATATATATATATATATATATATATATATAACCTTTTATGAAAAACTAGCAATTTTAGAACAGTTTTTGACACGGTGTAGACTGTGCGTCTTTCTAGAGATGTACATCATTAATTGGAAGTGAAACTTTCTCTTGGAATCTTAAGAGAATATGGTCTCACGAGAATGGATTTGTGGATTGTGAAGATTGATAAATATTTTTTTACGTAATTTGTTTTTCAGCTTGATATAGTGAATGCTGTTTTTTGTATGGAAATTTGGACTTTCATCTTCTAATGCAATCATCTTCGTAATTGAGGTGAACCGGTGTTCTAGGAATCATTACGTTTAGATGGAGTTGCAGGACTTGAGGGTGAGGTTGCTTCTTACGGATGATGGGTTGCAGGTGGCCGGTGGCGTCCGGTGGTGAAGATGGTGGGCGGCGCTTTCATCAGTCAGTGGTTGAGTCGCTGGTGGGCCGGTCGAATGGTAAAACATTCCTATCAGTCTCATCAAATTTTACTCACCACACTTTTAGTTATTCAGAAAAATTTTTTTTGGATCTGTAGCATTTCTCTTGCTATATATATATATATATATATACACATCAAATAGAGTTATTCTCTTTTCTCTTCAATTTTAGTTTTTAGAAGTAGTTTTTTTTACAACGCCAAGCCAAATCTCACTTTATATATCAATGTATTTGGCCAATTTACTTCTTAATTCTTATATTAATTTAAGTATTAGAGGTAGTTGCACCGTTATTCTCATTGTGTGAAGGCGGAGCCAAAATTTCAGCAAAATTTTTACTGCAAAAAAACAAAAAAACAAAAAAAGGCCAATGTCTTTGCTAAAAAATGCCAGCATTTTTACTCTAAACACTGACATAATG
This sequence comes from Corylus avellana, assembly GCF_901000735.1. Taxonomy (NCBI): domain Eukaryota; kingdom Viridiplantae; phylum Streptophyta; class Magnoliopsida; order Fagales; family Betulaceae; genus Corylus; species Corylus avellana. The sequence continues at coordinate 4,414,962 of NC_081550.1, forward strand.
TACGAATTGGAAATTAATTAATTAGGACAGACAAAAACGCATTAACAATACTGCAACTTCTGCCAATTGCCGTTAATTCTCAACCAGTCGTTTTTTTTTTTTTCTCTCTCTCTGTTTTTTACCCGAAAAAGTAAGAAAGAAGGACAAGGGGTTGTGATTGCTATCCATTATTGGGTGTCTTTGCCATCAGAACATGTCGTTACTGTAATTAAAATAGTACTGTTTTAGCTATAGTAAAGGTCAAAATAATAGTACAAGTAATTTCTTATTTTTTTTGGGCAAAAATCATATTTCACTCTCTTTTCAATAACTATGTAGTAAAACAAATTCATTTACCCTAATCGCTCCCTAACTCCGCTTATTTTCGAACAAAAAAATTATAATTTTAAGCTTCTTCTTCATGGCTTTTCCCATATGGGTTTGTGAAGTTAGGGGATGGTTAGTTTAGATGGGTTTGTTTTACTGCAGCGTTATTGAGAAAAGAGGGAAATGTAATTTTTGTCGAAGAGAGGGGAATTGTTTTTCAGGTCTAGTGTACTATTTTCTGACTGTTACTGTAGCTAGAACAGCTACAGTAAGGCCTGTTCTGTTGGCAAATTAGAAGAAAAGACCCTCAATGCAAATTACGTTGCCAAAAATTACAAGAAATTAATTTTTTTATAGGCAAAATAATCCTTTCGTAAGGAAACTAGGATTTACTATAAAGAAATTAATTTATTTTGGCCTTTTTTTTCTGCATAAATATCCATCTAGAATGGTAGATGGTCCATTTACATAATCTTCTATCTTTTATTACTATCCATTAGTTGCAAGCTCGAACCTGCCTGCACATGCGATGATGCTAAGCGGGTGGGTGGATCATGGCGAAGTTGTCATCACTACAAGAAACTTGGTTTTCAGTGACGACCACAGGTTGTCACTTATTTTTATTTTCATTTTTTCTTTCTTTCTTTCTTTCTCTCTCTCTCATAAAATAGAAACAAAAGGCAAGAGTTATACATGCCGGATCGTTTCTACTACTAATTCTAATAGAAGATAATATAGAAGAAGAATTAAGAATGCTTCCAAACACAAAGTTAGTAGCTGCCCAAATAATAATTACAAGTTGTCACTTAAAAGTATAAAAGATCGATTTGTCATTAATAGGTCGTTGTTGATTCGTCAACAAAGGTCATTGGCGGCACCTAATGCATGTTAAAGGTTGTCGTTGATAATGAGTTATTTGCTATGATGCATAGTGGCATTTTTCTTGCTTCTTTTTCGTTGACATTTTTCTTGCTTCTTTGTTGATATATAGTAAGCTATCAGCGATGTCCCAGAGAGCATAAGAAGTTGACGATGTTGGCAATCTTTCCCAAACTAAATTAAATTTTTGTCTTGATTCTTGATTCTTCTTTTTCTTTCTCGATATATTTTTTTTGTTCACGTTGCTGTGAATTCTAATAATTTCTAATAATGGTATCAAAGCTTAAGGTTGTATTGTTGCTTGTCACACAAGAAAAATATCTTTTATCTTTAATTTGCATATATAGGAGGTACTTAATACTTTTGTTCAATGGTTTCAATTATACAATGTGGAAGTTGATGAACTTTTTTGTTCAGTTGTTCTTTAAACTAAGCTTAAAATAATCATTAATAAAGATCTCATCAAGCTAATTCCCTCCTCCCTTCCCCAATTTTGGTCGAAAAAAAAAAACTCTTAAACGAACCGACACTCCCTCTCTTTTTTATGATGAACCTTATCTTGTAGGCTGCAATAAAAGAAAGGTTGTTTCTTAATTTATTTATTTATTTTTTTTTTTTTTTATGTGAGCATGTGATGAGCATCTAGAACGATTTGTACGAGCGGCTGTCGTAGAGTTGGTTTGATAAACGATTTTGTTTTGATTTTAGTTTGATACTTTAATAAAAATTGATTGATGTGAAAAAAAAAAAAAAAAAGTAAGAATTTTTTTTTTAAAAAAAAAAAGTGAACAAGTAAGAATGTTTAGTATGAAAAAATAAAAAAATAAAAAAATTGTTTCGTAGTGATTTTTTTATTTAAATAATAAAAAAAAATGATTGATGTGATTTAAAAAATAAAAAAAATGTTGAAAAAATTAAAAAGTGGAATGAATGATTGGTATTTTTAGGTGCTTCTGAAAAGTTGGTGTCATAAACATACAAGTCAGAGAATTCAATGTTACCGTTAGCACAATTTACAATTACAAATTTGAAATATATATAGTTGAATAACTATATATGCTTGTCTGATTATAAAAAAAAAAACTATATATGCTTGTCTGCATACTGCACTCACCTGGTCAGCCATTAAAGCATTTTTTCAGCAGTTTTTTAAAGCCTCTTTCTCTCACTAAATATGGCGAAAAATGTAATTTTCTCAAAATTCAAAGTGTGATTTTAATTTTTACTAAGATCGACCTTGTAGTAGTAACTAGTAAGCTAGAGCTTATATATATTAATCATCATATTTATTGGAACCCTTCAAAGCTCTAAACATGACCGAAAATCAAAACCCAATTTGTACCAAAGGAAGGTGTAATTGATGCAAAAATTTCCCTAAACCCCTAAGAAAACAAAAGTAGAGATGTTGAATCCAGTTTGCCATAAAAAAAAGGCAGGTAATATACATCAACTCCCACTCTGAAGTTACGAGAATCTGAATTGAGTGGCGGATGCGGATCTAGAATTTATCTTAATAGGGGCATAAATAAAATAATAAAATATAGTGAAGTTACGGCCCGCGGAAGATGACTCATTGTTCAGACAAGAGAATTTTCATCACAAGCTTCACAGAATAGAATCTTATGGTATCGTAGCAGCGATGAACAAACACAAAAGAAAAATTTTGTGATAGCGTAGTAAATAAAAAAAGTAGTGTAAAATACTCTCTCTTTCAGTTTACTCTCGTTTTTTGGCTGAAATTTAGGCTAGGCTGAGTTTTATAGGGGCTAAAGTGTCAAGGACATGAAATTTGGGTTTATTTTATAGGGGCTAATAGAAAATTTGGACATAAAAATATATATATTTTTTTAAGTAAAAAAATAAAAATAAAAAAAATTACCAGGGGCGGGCGGGGAATCCGCCACTGGTGGATTCTCTCCGGTTCCTTATATTTGTTATTTTATTGTTTGGAACAAAAATACTTTTTAAATATAAAAAATTGAATAGTTACGATGAAATTTATTTACTCATTTGAGCAAGATGAATGTTAGGCTTACAAACAAATTTTACAGAAAAACTCTTACAAACTGATGTAGCACAACATGATTGAATATAAAATAAGTTCAAATTTTGAAAAACCTAATCATATTGTGCCACATCAGTTTGTAAACATTTTTCTTTAAAATTTGTTTATAACCTAATACTCCTCTTTGATCAAATATATCATCCCCTAGAGCACTACTCCATATATTAATATATATATACCCATTTTAAATTTTACGAGACAAATTTATGACGTGTCATGACGATTTTTTTTTTTTTTTTCCAAATAATTACCTTATCCATGTCGCTCATGTGAGGAAGAATAATAAAATTGATTTGTCCTCCGCTCATTTAATGAACATTTGTTTACTGTTTTCTGGGATTTCCTTGGGATCTAAGATTTATATATGCGCTTTTTTTTTTTTTTTTTTTTGTGGGCCTTCAACCACATAGGTTTATTGATTTTACATGTTATACTATAATTAACTTATGAGTTCAGGAAGAGTTGTTACTTTTATCATTGAATTACCTCCAATTCTTTGGTATGTAATAATTAGACCGGATTCTCCTTAAATGTTTTGTCCATATCGGATGAGGTTTTGTCTGAATTTTAAATAATTTAGACAGAAAATAAAAGAAAAATGTAGAAATCTGTGGTGTTTGAACAAGTTACCAGGATATTATTACTTATTCGTATATCCCATATTTGCACTTTCCTCTCTGATTCATTGCCTAAATTCTTTGAAATTTGGTCACGAAATTCCAACAAATTTGAATCCACAATATTAATTTCACTCGAAATCTCTTATGCCGAAAACATATATATTGACCATGATACTTAAGAGACCTTAATTAATAGTCAGTAATAGTCTTCAAGGGATAGCGCAATCAGTTGTGAATCACGTCTCATGAAACAAAGTTCACTAGTTCGAATCTCCACTCCCCCTTCTCTTGAGTGAACATGTCAAAATAATAATAATAATAATAGTTAGTAATAGTTAATGATCTGGTATATCACAAGTAAAATCTATCATCTATGTTTGCATGCGAGAGACGTACGGACTTTGAATTTCCAACGTCTACAAATTGAAGGTTGGAGTTTTCAGAACAGAACAAAGCTTTCTTTTAAGCTGAGTTAAAAGAAATTTCAAATCCAATCTATTAAACTGAGTTGGCAACAACCTCATGCATGACGAATTATCAAATATCAACGGCCAACGGTTTTGGCTCGTGTTGTGCTTAATTTAAGAATATATATTTTTTATAGGGTTAAATACTTAATACCCCCATGGCGTTTGGAAACTTTATTTTTACCCCCCTGAGGTTTCATTTTTATCACAGGACCCCCTGGGGTTTAGATAAAGGACCAAGTTAGTCCATCCGTTAGTTGACCGTTAGAAGTGACACGTGGACCAATCAGATGTTGACACGTGACACCTATTTAATTTTTTAAAATTTTGAGAACATAACAAAGCTTTCTTTTAAGCTGAGTTAAAAGAAATTTCGAATCCAATCTATTAAACTGAGTTGGCAACAACCTCATGCATGACGAATTATCAAATATCAACGGCTAACAGTTTTGGCTCGTGTTGTGCTTAATTTAAGAATATATATTTTTTATAGGGTTAAATATTTAATACCCCCTGGCGTTTGGAAACTTTATTTTTACCTCCCTGAGGTTTCATTTTTATCACAGGACCCCCTTGGGTTTAGATAAAGGACCAAGTTAGTCCATCCGTTAGTTGATGGTTAGAAGTGACACGTGGACCAATCAGATGTTGACACGTGGCAACTATTTAATTTTTTTAAAAACTGTATTTTAAAAAAAAATAAATAAATAATAAAAATAAAAAACTTGGGGGTGGCCGAAACGATTGGGGGTGGTTTCGGCCACCCCCTGGTGCCAAGGGGTGGCTCAGCCACCCCCATCCGGCCAGATGGGGGTGGCCAGGCCACCACCACGGCCTTGGCCACCCCCAATTTTTTTTCTTTTTTTTTTTAAATACTTTTTTTTAAAAAAAAAAAATTAAATAAGGTGCCGTGTCAACATCTGATTGGTCCACGTGTCAGTCCTAACGGTCAACTAACGAATGGACTAACTTAGTCCTTTATCAAAACCCTAGGGGGGTCCTGTGATAAAAATGAAACCCCAAGGGGGGAGTAAAAATAAAGTTTTCAAACCCCAAGAAAGTATTAAGTATTTAACCATTTTTTATATATTTAAGATCGTTAAATATTCTTAAATTAAGCATATATAGATCAACCGTCTAATATATAAAAAATTTCAAACTAAAGCACAATCTACCTTTTTTTTTTTTTATATATATTTCTTTTTTCTCCTCCTTTCTTTCGTCACTTTCAATATTTTCCTTCTTGGTTCTCTCATTCTTTCTTTATTTATTTTATTGATATTTTAATTTAGGGTAAATATATCTAAAGTTTTTTTGGCCAATAAGTCAAAATTTTGATCTCCCTAAGTTTTTTTTATTCAAAAATTTACTCACTGGGACAATCGAAATTTCAATAAAATCTCTACCATCAAATTTTTTTAATTGTGGTTATATTCTTTGAAACGCATTGTTTTGCTACATCAACATAATAATTTTTTATTACTTTAATTTAAAAAATTAAATAAGAACTAATAAATTTTTTTTTTTAAAAAAAAAAAAAATTGAAGAGGCACGACCAGCTTACTAACAATTATGGGGGGGTGGTTTGACCACTACTGGGGTGGCTTCCGGCCACTTGAGGCTGAGTGTGGTTTGCCAGGCCACCCAGGCGCTTCTACAGAGGTGAGCCTGCCCAGGTTTAAAGGTAGCTGACCACCCCGTGGAGTGGAGTAGAGGCCCACCCGCCAAACCCTAGGGTGGCTGACCACCCGCAACCTGACCCAAGAAGTGAGGTGGCAGAAACACCCAGGGTGGTTTGGGTGGCTCACAGCTACCCTGGGGGAGTGGTTCGGTAGCGTGAGGCCACCCAGGGTGGTTACCCCAGCACTTGGGTGTGCCGGAAATACCATAGTGTTGGGTGATATTGAGGTGGCTTTGGCCCACCCCCCTTCAATTTTTATTATTTTTTTTTTAAAAAAAAATTTATTAAATTTTTTTAAATTAAATTAATAAAAAATTATTATATTGACGTGGCAAAACGGTGTGTTTTAATCAATTTAACTGCAGTTAAAAAAAAAAATTGATGGTAGGGATTTTCTTGGCATTTCGATTAACTTATGGAGTAAATTGTCGAAAAAAAAACTTAAAGGAGACAAAAATTTTTGCGTGTTGACCTAATGACTTTAGATATATTTACCCTTTAATTTATATGTTACACTTACTATCAAATGAGTACATGTTAAATCTTACTTAAAATTGAATATCTTACAAGAAAATCTTGAACTTAAAATTAAAAATTTTTAAAAATGATTTTTAAATGCCACATTTTAACTGTTCATCTTTGACCTCAATTTTTATTGAGCCCTTTCAGGGAAAGTCCAGTATGTTGGGATAAATGCAATTTTTGTCGCAATGGTTTAAAGTTTTGACAAATAGTTCCATTAGTTTTAAAAAGTGTCTAATTATTTTTTAGGGCAAGTAAAAAATATAAATTAGTCTATACAGTCAGAAAATTTGACAAAATCTGTTAATGTATTAAATTGTAGTGGCTAAACCACTCTCATACCCTTAGTCGTGGTTTGGCCACCCCCTCTAATAGGATGGCCAAGCCACTCCCATGCTTAATGGATATGGTTTAACCATCCAAAAAATGGTAAAAAAAAAAAAAAATGACGGAGTAGCATAACCTCCCCAATAGCCATGAGTGGTTTCGCCAATCCTTATGGCCAACCCGATTCTTGTAGAAACTCGAAAAGGTTGGGACCAAAAATATATTTATTACTAGTATTTTTACTTTGAGGCACGATAAAGGCATAACTTTTTGACACAACTTTGGTCAAACTTTTTCTTATGTGGTCATTTCTTTAAAAAAAAAAAAAAAAAAATTATGAAGCAACAATAACATCGTACATTGTCCTTTTATTATTTGGTATTTTTTTTTATAAAAAAAAAAATGGTATTTTTCTTCATACAAATGATCATTTTTTTTTATAAAATAATGACCATTTTTATGAAGAAAAATACCATTTTTTTTTTAAAAAAAATACCAAATAAAAAAGGACTACTGGTTCAAATTTTTATTTTATTTTATTTTATTTTATTTCAAAAATAAATAAAAAACAAGAGAAAAGAACTTTAACACATACTGTCAGAAATGGGACATAATTTAAGGACCACTTTTGGTTTTTTATATGCGTACCACAACACATTAATAATAATGACCCTACTTGTAATTAATTCAGTCGATTTTGAGATAATCCAATGTAGTCACGATTTGTCAGGAAAAATGGGAGACGGAAAGCTTATTCAGATTCACACTGCGGCTACGTGCGTTTGGCATTGAGTAGAATTAGATTTAGAATTTATAATCTTGGGGAGTTCTTGGAAAAAAGGAAGCTCTTACAATATGTATTTATTTTGTGACGGCTATGAAGTGTGAACTATAAATTAGCAGAAAATTACTTAATTCAAATTATGTTGGCAAAAATTACAAGAAATTAATATTAAAATTGCAATTTGCAAAGAAATTGAAACGAAATGAAGAAGATATGTTTGATAATTTTGAGGGGATCAACAAAATGCATAAATGGCCCTAACCCTAATAAAGTGGTGTACTCGAGCTTGGACCCCTTAATTTTCAGAGAATTAATTAATGTGTCGAAAAAACTACTCAGAAATGTCCTAAGATGTACATATGCCTATCACCTATTTCATGTACCTAACAGTAAGTTGCAGGATGACAGGACAACACATAAACAAAAATGGCCCCATTTGCTATTAAGTGAGTAATGATTTAGTGAACACCGATGTACATGAGCAACGTGTACGCCAGTGTTATATATATATCTTGATACCATTTATAGTCAGACATAGTAGGGCATCGAAGATTGTTCAAATAATCAGAAATACGAGAAGTAATGTTGGAAGGAGTTCCAACAAAATTCTTGATAATTGTATAAATCAAAGTGTTAACGCCATCAGGTTCACCCATACCAACTTCGTCGTTGAAAATGGGTATACCTTCTTCATCACACTTTACTGCTTTCTTGATCTGGTTTCTTCTATCTTCAGTGAGATAATTATCCCACCAATTTCGAAGGGTTCCGGAAAAACCAGTAGCAAGTAAATCCACAATATCAGTCTGGCTTTTACTATGGTTTGAGATATAGGCATTAGCAACCATGGCCATATGATTCATCTTGTTGAGCAGTTCTTGCTCAGACAAACCATCAATGTTCCATTCATACAATTTATCAGCAGAAACAGAAAATTGAGTTTGGAGAAACCTTTCCTCAAATTGCAAATCAGGAGGGGTTGGTTTCGGATAAAAATTCTTTGTCTGATTGAAGGTTCTAGATCCGTCAAAGATCCTTTGGAGTTTTGGCTCCATTTCAATCTTGCCAAAGTTTTGTTCAAGAACTCTGATGTCAGAACCAGTGGAATCAACAGATGAATCAGAATCAGATGAAAAGGCTTTTTCCATGGCAAAATTCTGACCAGAGGTACTGGCCTGAGTTGTCTTTAACTCAGTCAGCTCAGAAAGCAATTTGTTCACTTTCTCAACGTTCTTTTGAGAAGTGGTTTTCAAACCAGGAGATTTCTTTAAATCAGGAAGAGATATCAGTGGTTTTTCAATCTTTGGGGAAACAGAGGAAAACTTTAAATCAGAGGAAGAAGAGGGAAGTTTTTCTTCAATCCGATCTAACTGTTGTCCTATGATATGAAGGGATTGGGAAACAAAATTATTTTGTTCGATGATCCTCTTGTCGTTAGTGACAGGGTCCTCATCATGAGTTTTGAAAGGAGAACACTTGACAATCATTTTGTTAACTTCAAGAAGAGTATTTTCAATAGGAGGATGGGAAGCTCTGATGACAAATTTATCCTCTTTGACAAACTTCTTTTTGACAACATTCAAAACATTGTCGTCTGGAAAATGTTTTTGGAGAAAATCGAAAAACAGAATGTGAGTTTGGGACTCGATCATAGTCTCGGTCCATTTGACCTTGATTAGATCTCGTTCCTTTTGGGAATATTTGGCACGGTAAGCATGCCGCAAATCACGATTTTCTTTTGAAGAAAAATCTTTGTTTAGAGCAGACCAATCAATGACAGAGAAGAAATCTCTGATATGAGCAGTGATAACATTACACTGATGAGGGAGATTTGAGGAAAGAGGAGCAACAAAATCAGAAGCAGAAGGAGAAAGAGATCCACGATCGTCATCCGTTAGGGGATGATTTTTAGTGGAATAAAAAGCAGACGAAACTTGGGAATCGGTAGAGATTCCTTTGAGTTTCAATCCAGGATTAACTGTGGGATGAAGATGAGAAGAATCGTTAAGGGATTCGTCGACATCTTTATCTCTACGACGGAGTCCTTCTGAGGTTGTTGAACCAGCAAAAGAATTCCTTCGTTTGTTAATCAACAGGGGACGTTCAATTCTGTTTGAATATCCCAAATCAGCAAAATTGATTTTAACAAATCCATCCATATATTGTTGGATGTAATCAAGATTAGAGGCATCGTTAACTACTCGAGAAGGTTTTGCAACACCTTCCAAAAGCCATTCGTTGGGGAGGTCAATCTCAGCCCATCGAATCATTTTTGGAGTTTTAATATGAGCATTCTGAGTAGAACTTTGAATCAACAGAGTCGATTCGCCTGGATTCTTGATCACAGCTCTTGGATCAAGATTTGTTTTCATCAATTTGTAATAAATACGGTAGATGATAGCAACAGAATGGCTACCTTCTTCCATATTATAACCTGATGTGAGTATATTCAGCGTTAGAGCTTTCAGAATATGAACATCAGTTAAAGAAAGAGACATGTTGGGGAAAACATCAAAGTGGACAGGACCACCAAATAATGATGACTGAATCATGCCAATAATGCTAGTTTTAAAATCAAGAAACCTAGCATCACGCAAACAAAGCAAAACAGAAGCATTAATACCGAGTCGAGTCAAAGGCTTGACTACAACTTGGACGGAACCAATATGCAAAAATCTGTATTTTTTAGCAAGAGCATCATTAACAAATTTCTTGTTTAACAGGGCAATAGTCTGATTATTACCTGAAACCGCAAAGGTTTGTTCAACAGTTTTGACAGAATATTGAAATTTAAAAGAAGACTGGAACCAAGTAGTATTGTAGACATCCTTAGCGTCCAGCTTAGGGATGTTCCACTTACTGAAATCATTATCACCATCAACAGAAATATTTTCATAGTTAACCACGTCCGGTGGCAAACTGGAATTAGAACTAACAGAAGAATTAGATCTCCACATTTTGACACACAAACTAAACTCAAAGTCACACACTGGGTGAAGTCTTAGAGGATCTCATCCTAGGTACTCACTCACTGGTTAAACTTCCTAAGCATGTCCTTTCTAGACGCTCAACTATCCACACATACCCTTGGCCTAACATACAGGTTACGCAGACCCTTGGCCTAGCCCTCAGCACCTACTTAATGCCCTAACACGCCAACCCAGGCTTTCAACGGGACTTACAGGTTCGCAAACTGAGGTGACGGGGTGGTAATGACTGTACTGACGGGGTGGTGGACTACCGTAAAGCAACTAGAACCTCGACACAGAGAAAGGTTAACAGGGGGTAAGCAAAAAGGAGAAGAGCAAGACTAATACTCAGGGGGGGAGAAAGAGAGCAGGGTGTACATCAAGGCAGCAAAGAGATCGGAACTCTTATGGCTCTGATACCAAACCGAGGGGGGTGGAAGCGCAGTATGCATATAGATGCAGGGGATGAGGGGAAGGTGATAATAGATGCAGAAAATAAGCAGTTATAAATCATAGCAGTAGAACCGTCCAAAATGGCGGTATGACAATTATATAATCAAAATAAACAACTGAAATTAAAAGCAGTTAATAGATTGAAATCAAAGAAAATAATAATCGTTATAGATTATAAAACTCTGACAGAAGTAAGCGTTAGTACTTACTGGAGTAAGGGATAGAGAAGAGAGGATACAAGAAGAGAAACTAGGGGAACTGGCTAGAAAGTTTCTGAGGAGGATAGAGTCGCTCAAAAAACCTCTGCCTTACAATAGGGGAGGAGAGCCCGTTATATAGGCTGATAACAAAGCATAAAACAAATTACAATCATGAGCCGCGTTCATGCGGTCAAAAGGAAACAGTAAAAGTAAACAGTAAAGGCACGTCTGGCGCCAGTCTGAACAGTGAAAGTAAACAATCTGAAATAGTAGCTGTCGACACTGTAGTGTCGGCAGACAAATCTTGAACAGTGAGTGAACAGTGCGTCTGAACAGTAATCCTGCACAGTGTCGTCCGTGACATGAACAGTAAAAGTGAACAGTGATTTTGCACAGTAACTCCAAATAGTAATGAACAGTGATCCGTCTAAGAACAAGGAGAACCGAAACCAAA
>NC_081550.1:4426788-4452152 GCF_901000735.1 Corylus avellana
GAATAATGAGCCGTCTTCCACGGACCGTAACTTCATTATATTTTGTTATTTTATTTATGCTCCTATTAAGATAAATTCTTAGATCTGCCACTCAATCCATATTCTCGAAACTTCGGAGTTGGAGTTGATGTATATTACCTTTTTTTATGGCAAACTGGATTCAACATCTCTACTTTTGTTTTCTTAGGGGTTTAGGGAAATTTTTGCACCAATTACACCTTCCTTTGGTACAAATTGGGTTTTGATTTTCGGTCATGTTTAGAGCTTTGAAGGGTTCCAATAAATATGATGATTAATATATATAAGCTCTAGCTTACTAGTTACTACTACAAGGTCGATCTTAGTAAAACTTAAAATCACACTTTGAATTTTGAGAAAATTACATTTTTCGCCATATTTAGTGAGAGAAAGAGGCTTTAAAAAACTGCTGAAAAAATGCTTTAAGCGCTGACCAGGTGAGTGCAGTATGCAGACAAGCATATATTCAACCGCATATATTACAAATTTGTAATTGTAAATTGTGCTAACGGTAACATTGAATTCTCTGGCTTGTATGATTATGACACCAACTTTTCAGAAGCACCTAAAAATACCAATCATTCATTCCACTTTTTTATTTTTTCAACATTTTCTTATTTTTTAAATCACATCAATCATTTTTTTTATTATTATTTAAATAAAAAATTACTACAAAATAAAATTTTTTCATTTTTTCATACCTAAAATTCTTACTTTTTTATTTTTTTCTTAAATAAAAAATTTTTATTTTGTTTTCACATCAATCAATTTTTATTACAGTATCAAATTAAAATCGAAATAAAATCATTTACCAAACCAACTCTATGACAGCTGCTCATACAAATCGTTACAGATGATGAGACTCACTGTTTGCTATGGACTCATCACATGCTCACATAAAAAAGAAAGAAAGAAAAAAAAATAATAATAAACGACCTTTCTTTTATTGCGGCCTACAAGATAAGGTTCATCATAAAAAAGAGAGGGAGTGTCGGTTCGTTTACGAGTTTTTTTTTTTTTTTTTTTTTTCGACCAAGATTGGGGAAGGGAGGAGGGAATTAGCTTTATGAGATCTTTATTAATGATTATTTTAAGCTTAGTTTAAAGAACCATTGAACAAAAAAGTTCGTCAACTTCCACACGTACATTGTATAATTGAAACCATTGAACAAAAGTATTAAGTACCTCCTATATTTTTCTCGTGTGACAATCGACAATACAACCTCAAGCTTTGCTACCATTATTAGAATTCACAGCAACGTGAACTAAAAAAAAATATCGAGAAAGAAAAAGAAGAATCAAAAATTAAGACACAAGAATTTAATTTAGTTTGGGAAAGATTGCCAACATCGTCAACTTCTTAGCTCTCTGGGACATTGCTGATAGCTTACAATATATCAACAAAGAAGAAAGAAAAATATCAACAAAAAAGCAGCAAGAAAAATACCACTATGCATCATAGCAAATAACTCATTATCAACTACGACCTTTAACATGCATTAGTTGCCGCCGATAACCTTCGTCGACGAATCAACAACGACGATCTATTAATGACAAATCGATCTTTTATACTTTTAAGTGATAACTTGTAGTTATCATTTGGGCAGCTATTAACTTTGTGTTTGAAAGCATTCTTGATTCTTCTTCCCTTTTATCTCCTGTATAACTCTTGCCTTTTGTTTCTATTTTCTGAGTGAGAGAGAGAGAGAGAGTGTGAGAAAATAAAAATAAAAATAAGTGACAACTTGTGATCCTCACTGAAATCCAAGTTTCTTGCAGTGATGACAACTTCACCATGATCCACCCATCATCGCATGTGCAGGCAGGTTCGAGCTTGCAACTAATGGATAGTAATAAAAGATAGAGGATTATGTAAATGGACTACCTACCATTCTAGATGGATATTTATGCAGAAAAAAAGACCAAAATAAATTAATTTCTTTATAGTAAATCCTAGTTTCCTTAGGAAAGGATTATGTTTGCCTATAAAAAAATTAATTTCTTGTAATTTTTGGCAACGTAATTTGCATTGAGGGTCTTTTCTTTTAATTTGCCAACAAAACGGGCCGTTACTGTAGCTAAAACGGTACTGTTCCAGCTACAGTAACGGTTAGAAAATAGTACACTAGATCTGAAAAGTAATCCCTTTTTCTTCGACAAAAATCACATTCCCTCTCTTCCCAATAACCCTGCAGTAAAACAAACTCATCTAACCTAACAACTCCTTAACTCCACAAACCCATCTGGGAGAGGCCAGGAAGAAGAAGCTTAAATTTTTTTTTTTTTCGTTGAAAATAAGTGGAGTTAGGGAGTGGTTAGGCTAGATGGGTTTATTTTACTGCAGAGTTATTAGAAAGAGAGAAAAATGTAATTTTTGTCGAAGAGAAGGAGATTAGTCTTTAAATTTAGTATACTATTTTTTAACCGTTACTACCATTTCAGGTACGGTAACAACCTGTTCTAATAGCAAACACACCCTATTATGGATAGCCATCACAGCCCCCTTGTCCTTCTCTCTTACTTTTTTTTGGGTAAAAAACAGAGAGAGAAAGAAAAAAAAAAAAAAAAGACTGATTGAGACTTAACGGCAAATGGCAATTGGCCGAAGTTGCAGTATTATTAATGCGTTTTTGTCTGTCCTAATTAATTTATTTCCAATTCGTACATTATGTCAGTGTTTAGAGTAAAAACGCAGGCATTTTTTAGCAAAGACATTGACCCCCTTTTTTTTTTTTGGGTAAAAATTTTGCTGAAATTTTGGCTTCCTCTTCGCACAATGAGAATAGCGGTGCAACGACCTCTAATACTTAAGTTAATATAAGAATTAAGAAGTAAATTAGCCAAATACATTGATATATAAAGTGAGATTTGGCTTGGGCGTTGTTAAAAAAACCTACTTTCTAAAATCTAAAATTGAAGAGGAAAGAGAATAACTCTATTTGGGAGAAAATAAAAGAAATTACACTTTTATGAATGGTTGAGAGTAGATGTGGCTAGGGACGGAGCCAGCCTTGAGAATGGGCAGGGGCCATGGCTGAAAAAATTTAATAGGCAGGGGCCCATTAATAAAAAAATAAAAAAATAAATTAACCATAAAAAAATTATTTTTACTTAAAAAAAAAAAAAAAATTTGTCATTTGGGGGGCCCTAGCCCCTGCTAGTCCCCCCTTCCTCCGTCCCTGGATGTGGCTATTGTACGTATGGGCAGATGTATATATATATATATATATGAGCAAGAGAAATGCTACAGATTCAGACAGATTTTTCCAAATAACCAAAAGTGTGGTGAGTAAAATTTGATGAGACTGATAAAAATGTTTTAGCATTCGACCGGCCCACCAGCGACTCAACCACTAGCAGATGAGAGCGCCGCCCACCATCTTCACCACCGGACGCCACCGGCCACCTGCAACCCATCATCTGTAAGAAGCAACCTCACCCTCAAGTCCTGCAACTCCATCTAAACGTAATGATTCCTAGAACACCGATTCACCTCAATTACGAAGATGACTGCGGTAGAAGATGAAAGTCCAAATTTCCATACAAAAAACAGCATTTACTATATCAAGCTGAAAAACGAATTACGTAAAAAATATTTTTCAATCTTCACAATCCACAAATCCATTCTCGTGAGACCATATTCTCTTAAGATTTCAAAAGAAAGTTTCACTTCCAACTAATGATGTACATCTCTCGAAGAACGCACATTCCACATCTGTCAAAAACTGTTCTAAGATTGATAATTTTTCATAAAAGTTTATATATATATTGTGATCATGGGGGAATTCAAATGAAGAGAGGCGGCTATTAATTAAGGCATTTTGACAATTTAAGTGAAAATGATTAAATTTATTTTGAGTAAATAAAATTTTGATTACATTTGCTAATTATTTTAACAAATTAGTACTAACTTTTATCTTCAACCCCTTTTCTTTTTTTATGTTATTAATTCGTAATATATACGAATTACTTTGTTTGTTCTTTTTATTTGTTCTCTTTTACAATTGATGTTGTTTTTACATGTCACTTGAACATGTAATTTTTCACCTTTTACAGCCCTTTCGCATAAATGAATATTGTGATTATTTACGGTCTATACACTCCAATATTGACATATTGTATGCTTATAACTTATTTTAAACTAATAATTTCTTCCAAAATATTGTTTTAATGGTGGCTACGATCTAATATGTTATGAATATTGGATGATAACTCTTCACTTATACTTTTACATTACTTTTTCCAATATTTGCAAGGAGTCGCATATTAATGTGTTAAAAACTCTTGTAAAACCTTATGGTCATAGGCAAAGACATTGCTTAAATGAAAAATTATTTAACTGGAATATTATCATATTTTTAAAAGCTACAATTCTTACATAATTAGTTTTTAATAAGTATGTTAAGAATAATTCAACGTACCAACTATTCAAGCTATTCAACTACGATATTGATAAAGTATTTATTCTTAGCAAATAATTTTTGTATTTGACATCCAAATAAGAGAATTTCTAGAGTATGAGTTAAAATTTGATGGTTACAAAATGTATCAAAAAACTTATGTTGGTGATGATGGAGTTGATTATTCTCATAATAATCGAAGCGCATGTAGATGACTATACCCTTTTCTCTCCTGATCCTACTTTACTTCCTACCAGCTTTCATGCCTTCGAATTTGAAAAGAGCTATAATCATCAATGCCTTGAAAGGAAACTTGAAAAATGTAAACAAATGCTAGAAAAATCTAATTTCTAGGATTGTATTACTCATTATCTTTTTTATTGCCTTTTTAAAAACCATAAACATCTTGAAATTCCTATAACCAAACTTTACCCTATTACGAAAATTTGCATACATTTTTGTTTTGAGGAATCAAAACTTGAAGGCATCTATATCCTACCGTGTTTATTAGGTTGCTATGAAGAGCACATCGAGAAGCTTTAAATGTTTATATCTAGAATCTATGAGTTATGTGGAAGGTGAAAGGTATGTAAGTACTTCTCTCTCTATTATTTAGAGGTAGGGTTTGCTCTCAAAACATATTGGATAATCTTCTCAATGATTTTGTAACTAAAGAATGTGGGCTCTCATACACAAGTCTCTTTTAAATAGACACATGAACCCTAGCTAGGAAAAACTTGGAAACCAAGTCTTACTATAATTAATGCCCTCAACAATAAATTAACAAATAATTAACTCAGAGTGCCACCTATGTCGCCTCTACTCATGTAATCATACAAAATATTTTATGTGAGTATAAAGTACTCATGCTTGATAGTAAAATTGACATGCTGTAAAGCTTGATAAAAAAATTCAAATGGCTTTCACTCACCTTGGTCGTTGTTAAAAGGTTTGTAGTAAGAAGATTAGAGGGAGAAGAGGATGCTGCTATATTATTCAGCTTGTTCTTAACCTAATGCAATTATACAAACATCCTAATATATAGGATTAGGAAAATATTATAATGACCAAACTACCCTCAAACCCTAATGACTTACTAACCCTAATAAGTCTTTTAACACTCCTATGGTGTCCCACATCGCTTGGGTATGGAGATGGAGATGTACTTAAATGTATACTTCCACCTTTAATGACAACAATGCGTTTTAAAGCCGTCATAGTCATGATCCTATCAGAACTCCACAGTTAAGCGTACTTTTGCGAAAATAATACTAGGATGAGTGACCTCCTAAGAAGTCTCGAGGGTCTAAACAGACCCTAAAAGTAGACGAAGTATCTTAATTTAATGGAGATACGTCAAAATAAAAATAAAAAAAAATAAAAACATTTCTCACTCACACAAACACTTATATATAGTCTTCACATTTTTTTAAAAAAATTCTTTTTTTTTTCGGTTTCATAAAACCGTTAAGAGTTCATGTGACCTGTTGTGTCAAAATATGAAATTGACTATATATATTATAGTTCTACGGGCGTTTGAATAGCCGATTATGTGGTTTTGGGGCCATTGCGATTGATTGAATGAATGTCATGCATTCAAAAAATGGTAGTTGACCTAACTTCTGCCCTAAGTTTATGATGGTTATCGTACTCCCCTCAAACTAGCTTGAACCAAGTAGTGATAATGGAAACGTTGGCGTGAGTAAACAATCACTCACACCGATTTATTATAAGGGAAAACTTCACTAAGGTCCCCCAAACTTTCACTCGTTTTGAAATACCTCACATGAACTTCAAAATCTCTCAATTTAGTCTCCTGAACTTTCAATTGCTTTCAATTTGGACCCCTCCGTCAGATTTTAAACGTCACATTACGTTTATACCCCTGACTTTTGTATAAAATTCCAACTTCTAAAACGTTTTTTTATTTTTAAAAAACAAAAACCAGAGATATTTTAGTCTTTTTTTTGAATTTTTAACGGCTAAAATTAACGGAATGGTCCAAATTGAGAGCAATTGAAAGTTCAGGAGACTAAATTGAGAGATTTTGAAGTTCAGAGGAGTATTTCAAAACGGGTGAAAATTTGAGGGTGCTTAGTGAAGTTTTCCCTTATTATAATATAAAATATTATTAAAAAAACTTATGAACAATAATATTAAAAAAATTATATTATAAAATAAATCGGTCACTCACGCAATTTAAAGCCGATAGTATCAGCCAAGACCAATATGACTTTATTTCCTCACGTCAATCGCACGTGGGCCCAACCCTATCTCTACTTGGTCCTCTTTTCAAATTTCAGCCTACACCCCAACTCATTTTCCAACCTTGTGATTTAGCATGTAAAAAGTGTCATTTTAAATATGATTGTAAAAAAATGCAGTACTTTTTTTATTTTTTTTATTTTTTATTCTAGTTTCAAAACATAAAAAAGATCTTAGACAAGAGAATACATTTTTAAAAAATGCATGATTTTATGGTTAAATAACTATTTTAAAAGTTAAATCACAATTTTAGTATTCATTAATCTTACCCCCCTCCCCCCCCTTTTTTTTTCTCCTAAAAGGTTTATCACTTATTAGGAATTGCGATTTTAAAACGTATGATTTAAAAATATGGGATAAGAAAACATGATTTAAAAAACCATAGTTGAAGTATTTAGTAAAATTGCAGTTTAACTTTTACAAGCGATTTGAAAAAACATATTTTTTGTATTTTCAAATTACAATTTTTTTTAAAAACCCTCCCAAACATTTAAAATTACACTTTTAATCTGCAAAATTACAATGCCAAACACACTCTTAATTATTAGCTTTGAAAAGTTTTGTAATGCACTAAGGTGTAGAGAATTAGAGAAATCATTTTCTCTTTTATCATTCATTCTCTTTTGGGTGGGAGTAAAATTTGGGTGTGTCAGGACTTTGGTATTTGAGTGATTTTTTTTTTTTTTTTTCCTTAGTTACTATTCTTTGTGCTTCACATTTTCATCTTAAATTTTTCGTGGTTATTTCTGTATTTATTTTTATAGATATAAGCATGTTAAGCTGAATAATGTAAATATTGACGTAGTACAGTACTTCATTTTTTCCAAGAACTCCCCAAGATTAGAAATTCCAAATCAAATTCTAGTCAATGCCAAACGTACGTAGCCGCAGTGTGAATCTGAATCAGCTTTCTGTCTGCCATTTTTCCTGACAAATCGTGACTACATTGGTTTATCTCAAAATCGACTGAATTAATTACAAGTAGGGTCATTATTATAAATGTGTTGTGGTACGGATATAAAAAACAAAAGTGGGACCTTAAATTATGTCCCATTTCTGACAGTATGTGTTAAAGTTTTTTTCTCTTGTTTTTTATTTTATTTTTTTAAAACAAAAAAATTGAAGCAGTAACATTGTACGTAGTTCATTTTTTATTTGGTATTTTTTTTAAAAAAAAAAAATGGTATTTTTCTTCATAAAAATGCTCATTATTTTATATAAAAAAAATGATCATTTTTATGAAGAAAAATACCATTTTTTTTTTTAAATACCAAATAAAAAAAGGACTACATACAATGTTATTGTTGCTTCATAACCTTTTTTTTTTTTTTTTTTTTTTAAGAAATGACCGCATAAGAGAAAAATTTGACTAAAGTTGTGCTAAAAAGTTATGCCTGTATCATGCCTCAAAGTAAAAATACTAGTAATAAATATATTTTTGGTCCCAACCTTTTTGAGTTTCCACAAGAACCGGGTTGGCCATAAGGATTGGCCAAACCACTTATGGCTATTGGGGTGGTTCTACTACTCCGTCATTTTTTTCTTTTATTTTTATTTTTATTTTTTTTACCATTTTTTTGGATGGTTAAACCATATCCACTGAGCATGAATTAGGGCTGTTAAGTAAACGAAGCGTCTCGCGAGTAAGCTCGGACTCGACTCGTGCTCGACTCGAATATTAAATAAAGCGTTTCGTGAACACGAATCCTAGCTCGAATATTAAATGAAGCTAGCTCGGCTCGACTCGGCTAAGCTCGTAAGCAGCTCATATAAGGCTTGAATTGGTAGTTATTCACATAATTCATCATATTAATATTAAAAATTGATGATTTTTTTTTTTTTTTCTAATATCATCATTTTTATCTTCGAAACCAAGTGCCTTGTTGTATTGACTCAAGCTCCATACTTCGCTAGCCAGACTAAGCAAATGCTCATATGCAAGTTGGCTTCTTGAGCCGTTTAAGAGTACTTGAAGTTTAAATTTATAATAAAAAAATAAATTAATAAATTAAATTAAATATAAGAGCTAGCTTGTGAACTGGTTCGGCTCGGCTCGATTTATTATGAGCTCGAGCTCGAGTAAAATTTAAACAAGCCGAGCTCAAACAAGGAAAGCTCGCTCAAGCTCGGCTCGTTTGCACCCCTAAGCATGATAGTGGTTTGGCCATCCTATTAGAGGGGGTGGCCAAGCCACAACTAAGGGTATGAGAGTGGTTTAGCCACTACAATTTAATACATTAGCGGATTTTGTCAAATTTTCTACCTGTATAGACTACTTTATATTTTTTACTTGTCCTAAAAAAAAAATAATTAGACACTTTTTAAAACTAATGGAACTATTTGTAAAAACTTTAAACCATTGCGACAAAAATTGCATTTATCCCAAAATACTGGACTTTCCCTGTAGGGGCTCAATAAAAAATGAGGTCAAAGATGAACAGTTAAAATGTGGCATTTTAAGTTTTAAATATTTAATTTAAAAATCATTGTTTTAAATTTTAAATTTTATGTTCAGGATTTTCTTGTAAGATATTCAATTATAAGTAAGATTTAACATGTACTCATTTGATAGTAAGTGTAACATATAAATTAAAGGGTAAATATATCTAAAGTCATTGGGTCAACATGCAAAATTTTTTATCTCCCTAAGTTTTTTTTTTCGACAATTTACTCAATGGGTTAATCGAAATGCCAAGAAAATTCCTACAATCAAATTTTTTTAACTGCAGTTAGATTGGTTGAAACACACCGTTTTGTCACACCAGTATAATAATTTTTTATTAATTTAATTTTAAAAATTTAATAAGATTTAATAATTTTTTTTTTAAAAAAAAGAAAAAAATTGAAGTGGTGGCCGGAACCCACCCCTGGCCACTCCAACCACTATGCGGTGGCCGGAAGCCACCCCAAGGTTGGGCAAACCACCCTGGGGGTGGCAATATTAAAAGTGACTAAAGAAAAGAAGAGAAAAAAGAAATATTAAAAAAAAAAAAGGTAGATCGTGCTTTAGTTTGAAATTTTTTATATATTTAACGGTCGATCTATATATACTTAATTTAAGAATATATAACGATCTTTTATATTGCCACCCCCAGGGTGGTTTGCCCAACCTTGGGGTGGCTTCCGGCCACCCCATAGTGGTTGGAGTGGCCAGAGGTGGCTTCTGGCCACGACTTCAATATATATATACTCTCAAATTAAGCACAACACGAGCCAAAACTTTGGGCCGTTGATAACTCATCAACCGCTGATAGGAATGCTCTAGCATTCGACCGGCCCACCAGCGACTCCACCACCGGCAGATGAGAGCGCCGACCACCATCTTCACCACCGGACGCCACCGGCCACCTGCAACCCATCATCTGTAAGAAGCAACCTCACCCTCAAGTCCTGCAACTCCATCTAAACGTAATGATTCCTAGAACACCGGTTCACCTCAATTACGATGATGACTGCAGTAGAAGGTGAAAGTCCAAATTTCCATACAAAAAACAGCATTCACAATATCAAGCTGATCGAAAAACGAATTACGTAAAAAATATTCATCAATCTTCACAATCCACAAATCCATTCCCGTGAGACCATATTCTCTTAAGATTCCAAGAGAAAGTTTCACTTCCAACTATTGATGTACATCTCCTGAAGAGCGCGCACCCCACACCGTGTTGAAAACTGTTCTAACATTGCTACTTTTTCATAAAAGATTATATATACATATATTGTGACCATGGGAGAATTCAAATGAAGAGAGGCTATTAAGGCATTTTGACAATTTAAGTGATTAAATTTATTTTGAGTAAATAAAATTTTGATTACTTTTGCTAATTATTTTAGCAAATTACTACTAACTTTTATCTTTAACCACTTTTCTTTTTTATGTTATTAATTCGTAATATATACGAATTATTTTGTTTGTTCTTTTTATTTGTTCTCTTTTACAATTGATGTTGTTTTTACATGTCACTTGGACATGTAATTTTCACCATTTACAGCCCTTTGGCATAAATGAATATTGTGATTATTTACGGTCTATACACTCCAATATTGTATGCTTATAACTTATTTTAAACTAATAATTTCTTCCAAAATATTGTTTTAATGGTGGCTACGATCTAATATGTTACGAATATTGGATGATAATCTTCACTTATACTTTTACATTACTTTTTCCAATATTTGCAAGGACTCACATTTTTTTTTTTTTCCTAATTGAAAAGGTGGGAATGGGCAACCAATGTAATTTTTCTCCTTGGGCGTTACAATCGGGGTTCTCACTCGCTGTGGAATGTCTAGTTTGAGCCATAGTTACTGCTTGGGAAGGCGAGCTCGTCACCACAACCCTACCAAGGTGTAAGCCAATAAAGCTCCTTCATAGTAACATCTAGTTCACGTATCTACTACCGTAAGCGGATTCGAACATATGACCGTTAGGATGAAAGGAAGGGGGGGACTTTCCCCTTACTGCTTTACCAACTCAACTACCACCTTAGTGGTAAGGAGTCGCATATTAAATGTGTTAAAAACTCTTCTAAAACCTTATGGTCATAGGCAAAGACATTACTCAAATGAAAAATTATTTAACTGGAATATTATCATATTTTTAAAAGCTACAATTCTTACATAATTAATTTTTAATAAGTATGTTCAGAATAATTCAACGTACCAACTATTCAAGCTATTCAACTACGATATTGATAAAGTATTTATTCTTAGTAAATAATTTTTGTATTTGACATCCAAATAAGAGAATTTCTAGAGTATGAGTTAAGATTTGATGGTTACAAAATGTATCAAAAAAGTTATGTTGGTGATGATGGAATTGATTATTCTCGTAATAATAATCGAAGCTCATGGAGATGACTATACCCTTTTCTCTCCTGATCCTACTTTACTTCCTACCAGCTTTCATGCCTTCGAATTTGAAAAGAGCTATAATCATCAATGGCACCTACGTACTCTGAAGGGTATAATTGATGACTTGGGAGTACAGCTGTGGATTTACCATCATTTCGTTTTTAAGGGAGTAATTGTAGGATGGCCAAAAACAAAATCAAAAAAGAGTTTTTCATTGGCCTTTTTATTTATTTATTTATAATTAAATGATATATATATAACACTGGCATACACACTGTTCATATACATCGGTGTTCACTAAATCACTATTCACTTAATAGCAAATGGGGCCATTTTTGTTGATGTGTTGTCCTGTCATCCTGCAACCGGCTATTAGGTACATGAAATAGGTGATAGGCATATGTACCTCTTAGGACATTTCTAAGTAGCTTTTTCGACACATTAATTAATTATTTGAAAATTAAGGGGTCCAAGCTCGAGTTCACCACTTTATTATATATATATATATAACACTGGCGTACATGTTGCTCATGTACATCGGTGTTTACTAAATCACTACTCACTTAATAGCAAATGGGGCCATTTTTGTTTATGTGTTGTCCTGTCATCCTGCAACTTACTGTTAGGTACATGAAATAGGTG
The DNA here is from genome assembly GCF_901000735.1 of Corylus avellana. Lineage (NCBI taxonomy): Eukaryota > Viridiplantae > Streptophyta > Magnoliopsida > Fagales > Betulaceae > Corylus > Corylus avellana. The sequence continues at coordinate 4,438,968 of NC_081550.1, forward strand.
ATAGGCATATGTACATCTTAGGACATTTCTGAGTAGTTTTTTCGACACATTAATTAATTGTCTGAAAATTAAGGGGTCCAAGCTCGAGTACACCACTTTATTAGGGTTAGGGCCATTTATGCATTTTGTTGATCCCCTCAAAATTACCAAACATATCTTCTTCATTTCGTTTCAATTTCTTTGCAAATTGCAATTTTAATATTAATTTCTTGTAATTTTTGCCAACATAATTTGAATTAAGTAATTTTCTGCTAATTTATAGTTCACACTTCATAGCCGTCACAAAATAAATATATATTGTAAGAGCTTCCTTTTTTCCAAGAACTCCCCAAGATTAGAAATTCTAAATCTAATTCTACTCGATGCCAAACGTACGTAGCCGCAGTGTGAATCTGAATAAGCTTTCCGTCTCCCATTTTTCCTGACAAATCGTGTCTACATTGGATTATCTCAAAATCGACTGAATTAATTACAAGTAGGGTCATTATTATTAATGTGTTGTGGTACGCATATAAAAAACCAAAAGTGGTCCTTAAATTATGTCCCATTTCTGACAGTATGTGTTAAAGTTCTTTTCTCTTGTTTTTTATTTATTTTTAAAATAAAATAAAAATTTGAAGCAGTAGTCCTTTTTTATTTGGTATTTTTTTAAAAAACAAAAAAAAAATGGTATTTTTCTTCATAAAAATGGTCATTATTTTATAAAAAAAAATGATCATTTGTATGAAGAAAAATACCATTTTTTTTTTTATAGAAAAAAGTACCAAATAATAAAAGGACAATGTACGATGTTATTGTTGCTTCATATATATTTTTTTTAAAATTTTTTTTTTTTTAATTTTTTAAGAAATGACCACATAAGAAAAAAGTTTGACCAAAGTTGTGCCAAAAAGTTATGCCTTTATCGTACCTCAAAGTAAAAATACTGGTAATAAATATATTTTTGGTCCCAACCTTTTCGAGTTTCTACAAGAATCGGGTTGGCCATAAGGATTGGCAAAACCACTCATGGCTATTGGGGAGGTTATGCTACTCCGTCATTTTTTTTTTTTTTACCATTTTTTGGATGGTTAAACCATATCCATTAAGCATGGGAGTGGTTTGGCCATCCTATTAGAGGGGGTGGCCAAACCACAACTAAGGATATGAGAGTGGTTTAGCCACTACAATTTAATACATTAACAGATTTTGTCAAATTTTCTGACTGTATAGACTACTTTATATTTTTTACTTGCCCTAAAAAATAATTAGACACTTTTTAAAACTAATGGAACTATTTGTCAAAACTTTAAACCATTGCGACAAAAATTGCATTTATCCCAAAATACTGGACTTTCCCTTAAAGGGCTCAATAAAAATTGAGGTCAAAGATGAACAGTTAAAATGTGGCATTTAAAAATCATTTTTAAAAATTTTAATTTTAAGTTCAAGATTTTCTTGTAAGATATTCAATTTTAAGTAAGATTTAACATGTACTCATTTGATAGTAAGTGTAACATATAAATTAAAGGGTAAATATATCTAAAGTCATTGGGTCAATACGCAAAATTTTTTATCTCCTTTAAGTTTTTTTTTTCGACAATTTACTCCATGAGTTAATCAAAATGCCAAGAAAATCCCTACCATCAATTTTTTTTTTTTTAACTGCAGTTAAATTGGTTGAAACACACCATTTTGCCACGTCAATATAATAATTTTTTATTAATTTAATTTAAAAAAATTTAATAAAATTTAAAAAAAAAAAAAAAAAAAAATTGAAGGGGTGGCCAAAAGCCACCCCTGGCCACTCCAACCACTATTGGGTGGCCAGAAGCCACCCCAAGGTTGGGCGAACCACCCTGAGGGTGGCCTACGGGCCACCGAAAACCACCTAGGGGTAGCTTGTGAGCCACCCAAAACCACCCCGGGGGTGGCTCGCGACCACCCCTTAGGTTTAGGGTTAAGGGGTGGCTGCGAGCCACCCCTAGGGTTTAGTTGTGGCCTAGACCACCCAGGGGGTGGCTCGTAGGCCACCTTAAACCCAAGGGGTGACTGTGAGCCACCCCTAGGTGGTTTGAGGTGGCCCGCAGACTACATGCAGTTCCTTGGGGTGGCCGGAAGCCACCCGAGGGGTGAAATGATTCCACTCCATAATTGTTAGGGTGGCTAGGGGGGGCTTTGGCCGCCCAACAATTTTTTTAAAAAAATTATTAGTTCTTATTTAATTTTAAATTAAATTAATAAAAAAAAATTATTATGCTGATGTAGCAAAACAATGCTTTTCAAAGAATATAACCGCAATTAAAAAAATTTGATGGTAGAGATTTTATTGAAATTTCGATTGTCCCAGTAAGTAAATTTTTGAATAAAAAAACTTAAGGAGATCAAAATTTTGACATATTGACCAAAGAACTTTAGATATATTTACCCTAAATTAAAATATCAATAAAAATAAAGAAAGAAAGAGCAGAGAGAGAACCAAGAAGGAGAAAATATTGAAAGTGTGAAGAAAAGAAGAAGGAGGAGGAGAAAAAAAGAGAAATATATGTAAAAAAAAAGATGGGTGTGCTTTAGTTTGGAGATTTTTTAAATATTAGGCCAGTTGATCTATATATATAATTTAAGAATATTTAGATCTTAAATATATAAAAATGGTTAAATATAATACTCTTGGGGTTTGAAAACTTTATTTTTACTTTCCTTGGGGTTCATTTTATCGCGAGGGACCCACAGGGTTTTGATAAGGCCCAAGTTGTCCGATTCGTTAGTTAATGGATTAGGTGCGACCATTAGTTAATCAGGATGTTGACATGGCACCTGGCCCAATTTTTTTAAAAAAAAAAAAAAAAAAAGAAAAGAGGAAAAAAGATTGGGGGGTGGCCAGTTTGGGGGTGGCTCGGCCACTGGCCACAAGCAATTGGTGGCTTGGTCACCCCATCGGCCTGGATGGTGGCCAAAGCCACCTGCCTGGGGGGGTGTGAAGCCACTTTAATGGTGATTGAGGGGTATTTGTGCTGAAAACCACATTTTTTTTTTTTTAAATACATTTTTTAAAAAAAAATTTAAAAAATTAAATATGTGTCACGTGTCAACATCTGATTGGTCCACGTGTTACTTCTAACGGTCAACTAACGGATGGACTAACTTGGTTATTTATCTAAACCCCAGGGGGTCCTGTGATAAAAATGAAACCTCAGTGGGGTAAAACTAAAGTTTCCAAACGCCAGGGGGTATTAAGTATTTAACCCTATAAAAAATATATATTCTTAAATTAAGCACAACACGAGCCAAAACCGTTGGCCGTTGATATTTGATAATTCATCATGCATGAGGTTGTTGCCAACTCAGTTTAATAGATTGGATTTGAAATTTCTTTTAACTCAGCTTAAAAGAAAGCTTTGTTCTGTTCTCAAAATTTAAAAAAATTAAATAGGTGCCACGTGTCAACATCTGATTGGTCCACGTGTCACTTCTAACGGTCAACTAACGGATGGACTAACTTGGTCCTTTATCTAAACCCCAGGGGGTCCAGTGATAAAAATGAAACCTCAGGAGGGTAAAAATAAAGTTTCCAAACGTCAGGGGGGTATTAAGTATTTAACCCTATAAAAAATATATATTCTTAAATTAAGCACAACACGAGCCAAAACCGTTGGCTGTTGATATTTGATAATTCGTCATGCATGAGGTTGTTGCCAACTTAGTTTAATAGATTGGATTTGAAATTTCTTTTAACTCAGCTTAAAAGGAAGCTTTGTTCTGTTCTCAAAACTCCAACCTTCAATTTGTAGACGTTGGAAATTCAAAGTCCGTACGTCTCTCACATGCAAACATAGATGATAGATTTTACTTATGATATACCAGATCATTAACTATTACTAACTATTATTATTATTATTATTTTGATATGTTCACTCAAGAGAAGGGGGAGTGGGGATTCGAACTAGTAAACTTTGCTTCATGAGACGTGATTCACAACTGATTGCGCTATCCCTTGAAAACTATTACTGACTATTAATTAAGGTCTCTTAAGTATCATGGTTAATATATATGTTTTCGGCATAAGAAATTTCGAGTGAAATTAATATTGTGGATTCAAATTTGTTGGAATTTCGTGACCAAATTTCAAAGAATTTAGGCAGTGAATCAGAGAGGAAAGTGCAAATATGGGATATACGAATAAGTAATAATATCCTGGTAACTTGTTCAAACACCACAAGATTTCTACAATTTTCTTTTATTTTCTGTCTAAATTATTTAAAATTCAGACAAAACCTCATCCGATATGGACAAAACATTTAAGGAGAATCCGGTCTAATTATTACATACCAAAGAATTGGAGGCAATTCAATGATAAAAGTAACAACTCTTCCTGAACTCATAAGTTAATTATAGTATAACATGTAAAATCAATAAACCTATGTGGTTGAAGGCCCAAAAAAAAAGAAAAAAGAAAAAAAAAGCGCATATATAAATCTTAGATCCCAAGGAAATCCCAGAAAAGAGTAAACAAATGTTCATTAAATGAGCGGCGGACAAATCAATTTTATTATTCTTCCACACATGAGTGACATGGATAAGGTAATTATTTGAAAGAAAAAAAAAAAAAAATCGTCATGACACGTCATAAATTTGTCTCGTAAAATTTAAAATGGGTATATATATTAATATATGGAGTAGTGCTCTAGGGGATGATATATTTGCTCAAAGAAGAGTATTAGGTTATAAACAAATTTTAAAGAAAAATGTTTACAAACTGATGTGGCACAATATGATTATGTTTTTCAAAATGTAAACTTATTTTATATTCAATCATGTTGTGCCACATCAGTTTGTAAGAATTTTTCTGTAAAATTTGTTTGTAAGCCTAACATTCATCTTGCTCAAATGAGTAAATAAATTTCATCGTAACTATTCAATTTTTTATATTTAAAAAGTATTTTTGTTCCAAACAATAAAATAACAAATATAAGGAACCGGACAGAATCCAGCAGTGGCAGATTCCCCGCCTGCCCCTGGTAATTTTTTTTTATTTTTATTTTTTTACTTAAAAAAATATATATATTTTTATGTCCAAATTTTCTATTAGCCCCTATAAAATAAACCCAAATTTTATGTCCTTGACACTTTAGCCCCTATAAAACTCAGCCTAGCCTAAATTTTAGCCAAAAAACGAGAGTAAACTGAAAGAGAGAGTATTTTACACTACTTTTTTTATCTACTACGCTATCATAAAATTTTTCTTTTCTGCTTGTTCATCGCTGCTACGATACCATAAGATTCTATTCTGTGAAGCTTGTGATGAAAGTTCTCTTGTCTGAACAATGAGTCATCTTCCGCAGGCTGTAATTTCATTATATTTTATTATTTTATTTATCCCCCTATTAAGATAAATTCTAGATCTGCATCCGCCACTCAATTCAGATTCTCGTAACTTCGGAGTGGGAGTTGATGTATATTACCTGCCTTTTTTTTATGGCAAACTGGATTCAACATCTCTACTTTTGTTTTCTTAGGGGTTTAGGGAAATTTTTGCATCAATTACACCTCCCTTTGGTACAAATTGGGTTTTTATTTTCGGTCATGTTTAGAGCTTTGAAGGGTTCCAATAAATATGATGATTAATATATATAAGCTCTAGCTTACTAGTTACTACTAGAAGGTCGATCTTAGTAAAAATTAAAATCACACTTTGAATTTTGAGAAAATTACATTTTTCGCCATATTTAGTGAGAGAAAGAGGCTTTAAAAAACTGCTGAAAAAATGCTTTAATGGCTGACCAGGTGAGTGCAGTATGCAGACAAGCATATATAGTTATTCAACTATATATATTACAAATTTGTAATTGTAAATTGTGCTAACGGTAACATTGAATTCTCTGACTTGTATGTTTATGACACCAACTTTTCAGAAGCACCTAAAAATACCAATCATTCATTCCACTTTTTAATTTTTTCAACATTTTTTTTATTTTTTAAATCACATCAATCATTTTTTTTTATTATTTAAATAAAAAAATCACTACGAAACAATTTTTTTATTTTTTTATTTTTTCATACTAAACATTCTTACTTGTTCACTTTTTTTTTTTAAAAAAAAAATTCTTACTTTTTTTTTTTTTTTTTCACATCAATCAATTTTTATTAAAGTATCAAACTAAAATCAAAACAAAATCGTTTATCAAACCAACTCTACGACAGCCGCTCGTACAAATCGTTGCAGATGGTGAGACTAACTGTTTGCGAGGGACTCATCACATGCTCACATAAAAAAGAAAGAAAGAAAATAAATAAATTAAGAAACAACCTTTCTTTTATTGCAGCCTACAAGATAAGGTTCATCATAAAAAAGAGAGGGAGTGTCGGTTCGTTTAAGAGTTTATTTTTTAATTTTTCGACCAAAATTGGGGAAGGGAGGAGGGAATTAGCTTTATGAGATCTTTATTAATGATTATTTTATGCTTAGTTTAAAGAACAACTGAACAAAAAAGTTCATCAACTTCCACATTGTATAATTGAAACCATTGAACAAAAGTATTAAGTACCTCCTATATATGCAAATTAAAGATAAAAGATATTTTTGTTGTGTGACAAGCGACAATACAACCTTAAGCTTTGATACCATTATTAGAATTCACAGCAACGTGAACAAAAAAAATATATCGAGAAAGAAAAAGAAGAATCAAGAATCAAGACAAAAATTTAATTTAGTTTGGGAAAGATTGCCAACATCGTCAACTTCTTATGCTCTCTGGGACATCGCTGATAGCTTACTGTATATCAACAAAGAAGCAAGAAAAATATCAACGAAAAAGAAGCAAGAAAAATGCCACTATGCATCATAGCAAATAACTCATTATCAACGACAACCTTTAACATGCATTAGGTGCCGCCGATGACCTTTGTTGACGAATCAACAACGAACTATTAATGACAAATCGATCTTTTATACTTTTAAGTAATAACTTGTAATTATTATTTGGGCAGCTATTAACTTTGTGTTTGGAAACATTCTTAATTCTTCTTCTATATTATCTTCTATTAGAATTAATAGTGGAAACGATCCGGCATGTATAACTTTTGCCTTTTGTTTCTATTTTTTGAGAGAGAGAGAAAGAAAGAAAGAAAGAAAAAATGAAAATAAAAATAAGTGACAACCTCTGGTCGTCACTGAAATCCAAGTTTCTTGCAATGATGACAACTTCGCCATGATCCACCCACCCGCTTAGCATCATCGCATGTGCAGGCAGGTTCGAGCTTGCAACTAATGGATAGTAATAAAAGATAGAAGATTATGTAAATGGACCATCTACCATTCTAGATGGATATTTATGCAGAAAAAAAAGGCCAAAATAAATTAATTTCTTTATAGTAAATCCTAGTTTCCTTACGAAAGGATTATTTTGCCTATAAAAAAATTAATTTCTTGTAATTTTTGGCAACGTAATTTGCATTGAGGGTCTTTTTTTCTAATTTGCCAACAGAACAGGCCGTTACTGTAGTTATTCTAGCTACAGTAATGGTTAGAAAATAGTACACTAGACATGAAAAGCAATTTCCCTCTTTTCGACAAAAATTACATTCCTCTCTTTTCCCAATAACGCTGCAGTAAAACAAACCCATCTAAACTAACCATCCCCTAACTTCACAAACCCATATGGGAAAAGCCATGAAGAAGAAGCTTAAAATTATTATTTTTTTGTTCAAAAATAAGTGGAATTAGGGAGCGATTAGGTTAAATGAATTTATTTTACTACATAGTTATTGAAAAGAAGTGAAATATGATTTTTTCCAAAAAAAAAAAAAAGGAAATTACTTTTCAAATTTAGTGTACTATTATTTTGACCTTTACCATAGCTAAAACAGTACTATTTTAGTTACAGTAACGACATGTTCTGATGGCAAAGACACCCAATAATGGATAGCAATCACAACCCCTTGTCCTTCTTTCTTATTTTTTCGGGTAAAAAACAGAGAGAGAGAAAAAAAACGACTGGTTGAGAATTAACGGCAATTGGCAGAAGTTGCAGTATTATTAATGCGTTTTTGTCTGTCCTAATTAATTAATTTCCAATTCGTACATTATGTCAGTGTTTAGAGTAAAAATGCTGGCATTTATTAGCAAAGACATTGGCCTTTTTTTGTTTTTTTTTTTTTTTTGCAGTAAAAATTTTGCTGAAATTTTGGCTCCGCCTTCACACAATGAGAATAACGGTGCAACTACCTCTAATACTTAAATTAATATAAGAATTAAGAAGTAAATTGGCCAAATACATTGATATATAAAGTGAGATTTGGCTTGGCGTTGTAAAAAAAACTACTTCTAAAAACTAAAATTGAAGAGAAAAGAGAATAACTCTATTTGATGTGTATATATATATATATATATATAGCAAGAGAAATGCTACAGATCCAAAAAAAATTTTTCTGAATAACTAAAAGTGTGGTGAGTAAAATTTGATGAGACTGATAGGAATGTTTTACCATTCGACCGGCCCACCAGCGACTCAACCACTGACTGATGAAAGCGCCGCCCACCATCTTCACCACCGGACGCCACCGGCCACCTGCAACCCATCATCCGTAAGAAGCAACCTCACCCTCAAGTCCTGCAACTCCATCTAAACGTAATGATTCCTAGAACACCGGTTCACCTCAATTACGAAGATGATTGCATTAGAAGATGAAAGTCCAAATTTCCATACAAAAAACAGCATTCACTATATCAAGCTGAAAAACAAATTACGTAAAAAAATATTTATCAATCTTCACAATCCACAAATCCATTCTCGTGAGACCATATTCTCTTAAGATTCCAAGAGAAAGTTTCACTTCCAATTAATGATGTACATCTCTAGAAAGACGCACAGTCTACACCGTGTCAAAAACTGTTCTAAAATTGCTAGTTTTTCATAAAAGGTTATATATATATATATATATATATATATATTGTGATCATGGGGGGGAATTCATATGAAGAGAGGCTATTTAGGCATTTTGACAATTTAAGTGAAAATGATGAAATTTATTTTGAGTAAATAAAATTTTGATTACATTTGCTAATTATTTTAGCAAATTACTACTAACTTTTATCTTCAGCCCCTTTTCTTTTTTTTTTTATTTATTATTTTTTTTTTTATGTTATTAATTCGTAATATATACGAATTATTTTGTTTCACTTTTTATTATTGTAATTAATCTTATATCAAGAGACTTAAGTTGGCCCACATGTCACATATATTATATGTATATAGTATCTTATTTAAATATAAATTTTATTAAACTAAAAACTTTGGGTAATTAATGTACAGTTAACTACTAAAGGTGAAAAGGTGTTTTATTTTTCACCAAGTGTTGTCTCCCTTGATGGAAGGAAGCAACGTAAGATAAATGGATAGGGGTCTTGGCCTATATAAAAGACAAGCTTGTGATATACATCGATTACAACTTTTAACGTGAAAAACAGATAGGCCAAAAATCCTTATCTATCACTCTCCAACAAAAGTGAGGGTTCTAAGATTGCAAATTGAGGGTTCTGGGATTGTGAATTCTACAAACGTTCAACGAGTATTCAATTCAAGTGCTTAAACAACAATGGCCAGAGGTTAGTATTTCTTTTATGTTTATATAATTTTCTCCCAAATTTCTTACATTAGTGGTATCAGAGCCTACTTCTGTGCCATGTTGTTTAGTATCAATTTGTTGAATTTTAGTAGAATGATTGAATGTTTGTATTAGGAATATGGTTGTTGTGAGATTTTTGTTTTGGGTTTCAAGTTTCATAATGGGTATGGTTTCATGGTTTGGCCGATCTTTAAAATTTAATGTTTGTGATGCTTTAGTGGTTTTAGAAGATTAATCTTGTTGTTTTTTATTGTGCAAAATACTCTATTTTTACAATTTTGGAATCATTAAAAAACAAAGATTAAGATTTTCGGCCATTCCATTTTTCTTTAAAACAATGATTTCTTTTCATTGTTTTTGAATACCCATATGTTTCCAAACCCATAAATTAGTAGTCTTGATGATTCCGAACCAAAACCATGTTATAAAATCGGGTTTCAGTGCGAAAATTTGATGAAAAATGAGAAAACCCGTTTTTAGACCCGTTTAGGGTGAGACCCGACCCAGATCCGTTTTTCAGACCCGGCTGAAGGTAGGGGATGAAGTTCCCTACCTGAATGCAGCCCACTCGCGTACTGGGCGCGTCCAGTACACGCGCCACTTAAAAAAAAAAAAAAAAATTCCCACAACTAATGGGGATTTGCCAGCAGTGGGATTCGAACCCCACAGTACTTGGTTTGGCATAGCCGACTTTACCATCAAGGCATGTGTTGTTTTGGTTTGATATACATTTACTTATTTATATATACAATGTTATGCCATTATGAAATTACAGATTTAATGATGGAAAGTGCCTTTTATTGTGCATTAAGAATAGCCACAGCATCTTAAAACACAATGATGTGAAATTTTTATAATGGCATTTCATATTGCAATTAAGTTGTCATAGTAATTACTTTGCTCTACAGGGAAGTGATCATTTTATATGACTTAATTAGAATAAGACAGTAAAAAAAAAAAGTTATTAGAAAAATTGGATACCTAATACCCACAGGTGCAGGATCTATTTTTCCTTAAGCATTTACAAAATTTACTAGTCTTATTATGAAGATATACAAACAAATCTTATGCATAATGCGATCTTTACCCACAGGGAGATTTTGATTTGTTTATGAATTTGACATTGGTTGATTCATACTATAGTTTGTGTTTATTTCAAAGCGTTAATGCCTATTCTTGGTTATTGCAGCTACTGTTTCATCTGTTTTAAATAATGAATCTTCTCATATTCCATTTTTAAATGGAGATAATTTTTCGGACTGGAAAGACAAAATTCTCTTGACATTAGGGTGCACAGACCTAGACTTTGCATTACGTGTGGATGAACCACCCGTGCCCACTGAAACAAGTTCGTTAGTAGAAAAAACTACATATGAAAAGTGGGAGCGGTCAAACCGATTAAGTCTAATGCTCATTAAGTCACATATTAGTAAGAGCATTAGAGGTTCAATTCCTCCATGTGATAAGGTAAAGGACTACTTAAAGGCCATTGAAGAACAATTTGTTAGTTCTGATAAGGCATTAGCTAGCACTCTAATGAACAAGTTGTCAATTATGAAACATGACAAATTTAGGAGTGTGCGTGAGCACATAATGGAGATGAGGGACATTACTGCACAACTTAAGTCCTTAGAAATTGAGATTTCAGAGTCATTCCTTGTCCATTTCATACTCAATTCTCTCCCTGTTGAATATGGACCATTTAAGATTTCTTACAACACACATAAGGAAAAGTGGTCCATTAATGAACTTCTAACAATGTGTGTACAAGAAGAGGAGAGGTTGAAACATGAAAATTTGGAGAGTGCACATTTTGTGACTCATAAAAAGGGCAAAGGGAAAAAGGGCAAAGGTGCTGAAATTAAATGGAAGAAGGATGGGCAAGCATCATTCAAGCCTTATGGAAATAAAGATGCATGTTTCTTCTGTAAGAAAAAGGGGCACAAAAAGAAGGATTGCCTAAAATACAAAAAATGGCTCGAGAAAAAAGGTAATCTCTATTCTCTAGTGTGTTATGAATCTAACTTCATAGATACTCATCATAATACATGGTGGATTGATTCGGGTACTACAATTCACGTTGTCAATATCATGCAGGGATTTCTCAGCCTAAGGAAACCGATGGGAAGTGAACAAGGCATCTATTCAGGAAATGGGATGTGTTCGCATGTCGAGGCTGTAGGAACCTTTAGACTTGTTTTAGAAAATGGATATATTTTAGACCTTGCAAACACCTTTTATGTTCCTTCATTTTCAAAAAATTTAATTTCTATATCTAAACTAGTACAGTTGGGGTTTGAATTTAATTTTATTGGGTCCAATGTCTATTTGTTTAAAAACTCTACAGATGTTGGCTCAGGAATCTTAGTCAATGGTTTATATAAATTAAATTTAGATCCTATTTATGAACAAAGTCTCTTAACTATGCATGATATTGGCAGTAAACGCAACATTATTGATGAGTCATCCTCTATGTTATGGCATAGGAGATTGGGACATATCTCCATAGAGAGAATCAAAAGACTAATAAATGATGGAGTCCTTAAGGCTCTAGATTTTTCAGATTTTGGTACTTGTGTGGATTGCATAAAAGGAAAGCAAACCAACAAGACCAGTAAAGGTGCCAAGAGGAGTGAAGAAATACTTGGAATCATACACACGGACATCTGTGGACCATTTAGTACCCCATGTTTGAACGGTCAGAGATATTTTATCTCATTTATTGATGACTATTCACGGTTTATGTATCTTTACCTCCTTTTTAATAAGTCTGAAGCACTAGATGCTTTCAAAACATATAAAAGGGAAGTAGAGAGACAATTAGAAAAGAAAATTAAGATTGTAAGATCTGATAGGGGTGGAGAATATTATGGTAGATACACAGAGTCAGGGCAAAGACCGGGTCCATTTGCCAATTTTCTCAAAGAAGAAGGGATTATTGCTCAATATACAATGCCAGGTTCACCTTACCAAAATGGTGTTGCTGAAAGGCGAAACCGCACCCTTATGGATATGGTAAGAAGTATGCTTAGCAATAGTGATCTTCCTTTATTTTTGTGGAGTGAGGCCTTAAAAACTTCTGTATATATCTTAAATAGAGTTCCATCTAAGGTTGTTCCCAAAACATCATTTGAGTTATGGAAAGGATGGAAACCTAGTTTAAGACATTTTCATATATGGGGTTGCCTAGTTGAGGTTAGGGTCTACAATCCACAATTAAAGAAATTGGATCCGAGAACAGTCGGTGGATATTTCATTGGCTATGCAGAAAATTCTAAGGGTTATAAATTTTACTGTCCCTCACATACGCCTAGAATTGTTGAAGCTAGAAATGCAAAATTTATTGAGGCTCTTGACATCAGTGGGAGTAATGTTTCTCAAAAGATAGAGTGGGAGGAAACACGGAATTCAGATACAACATCCGTGAATCAAAATAAGTTGACTGTTTTTCAGGAAAATCAACCAGATATCCTTGAAGAACAATCAATTCAAGAACTACCACCACCTCAGGAGGAACATGTCAATGTGGAGTCTGCAAATCAATATCTACATAATGTGGATGAGACTGTAGAATTAAGAAGA
>NC_081550.1:4452252-4457684 GCF_901000735.1 Corylus avellana
TAATATGCGACTCATTGCAAATATTGGAAAAAGTAATGTAAAAGTGTAAGTGAAGATTATCATCCAATATTCATAACATATTAGATCGTAGCCACCATTAAAACAATATTTTGGAAGAAATTATTAGTTTAAAATAAGTTATAAGCATACAATATTGGAGTGTATATACCGTAAATAATCACAATATTCATTTATGCGAAAGGGCTGTAAATGGTGAAAAATTACATGTTCAAGTGACATGTAAAAACAACATTAATTGTAAAAGAGAACAAATAAAAAGAACAAACAAAATAATTCGTATATATTACGAATTAATAACATAAAAAAGAAAAGGGGTTTAAGATAAAAGTTAGTAGTAATTTGCTAAAATAATTAGCAAAATTAATCAAAATTTTATTTACTCAAAATAAATTTAATTACTTAATTAGTTGTCAAAATGCCGTAATAGCCTCTCTTCATTTGAATTCTCCCATGATCACAATATATATATAATCTTTTATGAAAAAGTATCAATGTTAGAAGAGTTTTCGACACGGTGTGGGGTGCGCGCTCTTCGGGAGATGTACATCATTAGTTGGAAGTGAAACTTTCTCTTGCAATCTTAAGAGAATATGGTCTCACGGGAATGGATTTGTGGATTGTGAAGATTGATGAATATTTTTTACGTAATTCGTTTTTCGATCAACAAGCCACCCCTTGGGTTTAGGGGTGTTTGGGTGGCTGCGAGCCACCCCTAACCACCCAAGGGGTGGCTGCAAGCCACCCCTAGGTGGTTTGGGGTGGCTTCCGACCACCCCATAATGGTTGGGGTGGCCAGGGGTGGCTTCCAGCCGCCCATTCATTTTTTAAAATTTTTTTTAATTTTTTTAAAAAAATTTTGAAATTAAATTAATAAAAAATTATGATACTGACGTGAGTAAACGATGCGTTTCAACCAATCTAACGACAGTTAAAAATATTTGACGGTAAGAATTTTCTTGACATTTCGATTAACCTTAGGAGTAAATTGTCGAAAAAAAAAAAACTTAGAGAAATAAAAATTTTGGCGTATTGACCCAAGGACTTTAAATATATTTACCTTTTTATTTATATGTTACACTTACTATCAAATGAGTACATGTTAAATCTTACTTAAAATTGAATATCTTAAAAGAAAATCTTGAACTTAAAATTTAAAATTTAAAACAATGATTTTTAAACTAAATATTTAAAATTTAAAATGCCACATTTTAACTGTTCATCTTTGAACTCAATTTTTATTGAGCCCTTGCAGGGAAAGTCCAGTATTTTGGGATAAATGCAATTTTTGTCGCAATGGTTTAAAGTTTTGACAAATAGTTCAATTAGTTTTAAAAAGTGTCTAATTATTTTTTAGGGCAAGTAAAAAATATAAAGTGGTTTATATAGTTAGAAAATTTGACAAAATCCGTTAATGCATTAAATTGTAGTGGCTAAACCACTCTCATACCCTTGGTCGTGGTTTGGCAACCCCCTCTAATAGGATGGCCAAACCACTCCCATGCCCCGTGGATATGGTTTAACTATCCAAAAAATGGTAAAATAAAATAAAATTGACGGAGTATCAGGACCACCCCACTAGCCATAAGTGGTTCGGCCACTCCTTATGGCCAACCCGATTCCTGTAGAAACTCGAAAAGGTTGGGACCAAAAATATATTTATTACCAGTATTTTTACTTTGAGGCACGATAAAGTCACAACTTTAGCGAAACTTTTCTCTTATGTGGTCATTTAAAAAAAAAAAAAAAAAAATTATGAAGCTACAATAACATTGTACCTAGTCCTTTTTTTATTTGGTATTCTTTTTTTTTTTTTTTAATATCAAATAAAAAAAGGACCATGTACAATGTTACTGCTTCAGAATTTTTTTTTATTTTTTATTTTATTTTTTAAAAACATAAAAATTAAAAAAAAAAAAAAAAAAAAAAAAACTTTAACACATACGGTAAGAAATGGGACATAATTTAAGGACCCCTTCTGTTTTTTATATGCGGACTACAACACATTAATAATAATGGCACTACTTGTAATTATTTCAGTCGATTTTGAGATAATCCAGTGTAGTCACGATTTGTCAGGAAAAATGGCAGACGGAAAGTTGATTCAGATTCACACTGCGGCTACGTACGTTTGGCATTGAATAGAATTAGATTTAGAATTTCTAATCTTGGGGAGTTCTTGGAAAAATGGAAGCTCTTGCAATATCTATTTATTTTGTGACGGCTATGAAGTACGAACTATAAATTAGCAGAAAATAACTTAATTCAAATTATGTTGGCAAAAATTACAAGAAATTAATATTAAAATTGCAATTTTCAAAGAAATTGAAACGAAATGAAGAAGATATGTTTAGTAATTTTGAGGGGATCAACAAAATGCATAAATGGCCCTAACCCCAATAAAGTGGTGCACTAGAGTTTGGACAACTTTTCAGAATATTAATGTCTCAGAAACTTGCCTATTTTGTACATACATATAACATATGCCTACTGTCACGTACCAAATGGCCCTAACCCCAATAAAGTGGTGCACTCAAGTTTGGACACCTTTTCAGAATATTATGTCTCAGAAATTTGCCTATTTTGTACATACATATAACATAAGCCTACTGTCACGTACCAAATAGGCAAACAGCAGGATAACAGGACAACACATCAACAAAAATGGCCTCATTTACTATTAAGTTTATCAATTTTGGAAAATACTGTTATATTCAAAATTTATGAGGGAGTAGAATGTTATCAAAGTCAAAACATTTTTATTTTTATATCACATTATTCATTTTTTATATTACATTATTTACTTTTTACTATTATTCAAATAAAAAAAATCACTACAAAACATTTTTTTTTTCATTTTTCAATATTACCTTTTTACTTTTCTATACTAATTATTACACTCATTTTTTTCCTCACTAAACATAAACAATGCAGAATTGTTTGTTGAACACACTCTAATTATCACAGGTAACAGTCAGCCAAGAAATGAGAGTTTGGATTATTTGTCGGAAATCATTATGTTAAGAAATGAAATGAGAGCTGTATATATATTAGAATGATATCACCACTATAAATGATTAATATAATAATCTAATGCTATGTTTGTTTCAACATAAAATATTTTTAGCCGAAATATTTTTCTTGAAAAATGATTTTCTTAAAAATGTTTTTCGACTTTAATGCGTAGTGAAAATCACAAATATATTTCTTCATTCAATTATATTAAACTGTAAATTACGTTAATATCATGACCAGGTCCCAGCAGGGGCCCAATCGGGTCCTATATGTGTCACGACAAAGTCACAATCGGGTTGGTAATGTCCCGACAGTTCCCCAACTAGGTCGTAGCTGGGTCTATTGTGAGAGTAATAAGATTATCACACAAAGATTTTAGACCATAAACCTTGCAATCTATAAGTTAATGTTTACAATAAGTAATGGAATTGGGCATTCCATTTGATAAGGTTATAACACATTAGTCATGATGATCTATCTTGATTATGTGAAGGGTGATTTCGAATCACTATAATTGTTATTCCTTAAAATGACAATCCGAAACCACCCATGACACCTTCAGAACCCCACTAAGACTCGGTTAGGACATCGTCGGGACTCGATTAAGACACCTGATCGAGATATTTTCGTAATTTAAAGTTTTATATATATATATATATATATATTGTGATTTTTCGTACATTTAGGTCCCTCTTCGAGCTTATATAATTTGACTATGGTAACATGCTTTTATTTATTTATTTGTGTCATATTTTATTTTAAAACATAGACAACTGTGGGATAGTGATATGACCTTGTGTGAGACGGTCATAATTTGGCAGTACGTGCATGTCACATGCATCATTTTTTCCAATATCCATTTTAATGCCAACATTTAAAGAGGACCAAATCGTAATAAAATGATAGTACAAGGGAATAAATATCAATAAAAGCTTAAGGATGTTTTTGAAAAAGAGAGTAATAATTTCCACCTATATTTATATATATTTGCAGACTTGCAGCTGTGTTTTAGGATGAATCTGTCCTTTACAATTTACATTTACAAAAAGAACCCAATTATAGAGTACATCAATATTTATATTATTCAGCTTAACAAGTTTACATTCATAAAGAAAATGACCATGAAAAATTTAAGATCAAAATATGAATCGCACAAAGAGTAGTAACTAAGGAAAAAATAAAAAATAAAAAATTACTCAAACACCAAAGTCCTGATACACTCAAATCTTACTCTCACACAAAAGAGAAAGAATGATAAAAGAGAAAATGCTTTCTCTAATTCTCTACACCTTAGTGCATTACAAAACTTTTTAAAGCTAATAATTAAGAGTGTGTTGGCATTGTAATTTTCCAGATTAAAAGTGTAATTTAAAACGTTTGGGAGGATTTTTTAAAAAATTGTAATTTGAAAATTAAAATAAATATGCTTTTTCAAATCGCATGTAAAAGTTAAACTGCAATTTTACTATATACTTCAATTATGTTTTTTAAAATCACGTTTTCCTATCCCATATTTTTAAATCATACGTTTTAAAATCACAACTCTTAATAAGTGATAAACCTTTTAGGAGAAAAAAAAAAAAAGGGGGCCAAGATTAATGAATACTAAATTAAATTGTGATTTAACTTTTAAAATTGTTGTTTAACCATAAAATCATGCCTTTTTCAAAAATATATTCTCTTGTTTAACCATAAGATCTTTTTATGTTTTGAGACTAGAATTTTTTAAAAAACAAAAGAAAAGAAAAAATGTACTTTTAAGCAATGCATTTTTTTACATGCAAAATCACAAGGTTGGAAAATGAGTTGGGGTGTAGGCTGAAATTTGAAAAGAGGACCAAGTAGAGGTAGGGTTGGGCCCACGTGTGATTGACGTGAGGAAATAAAGCATATTGGTCTTGGCTGATTCTATCGGCTTTAAGTTACATGTGGTTCAAGTTAATTTGAGGGGAGTACGTTAGTAGGAAGATAATCATCATAAACTTAGGGCAGAAGTTAGGTCAACCACCATTTTTTGAATGCATGACATTCATTCAATCAATCGCAGTGGCCCCAAAACCACATAATCGGCTATTCAAACGCCCGTAGAACGTACTATAATATATATAGTCAATATATATATATATATATATATATATATATATAATCGAACCTAATATCACTACTTCATATTTTGACACAACAGGTCACATGAACTCTTAACGGTTTTATGAAACCGGAGAAAAAGAAAAAAAAAACATGTCAAGGCTATATATATATATATATATATATGTGTGTGTGTGTGTAAGAAATGCTTTTTTATTCTATTTTATTCTATTTTAATTTTTTATTTTGACGTATCTCCATTAAATTAACATACTTCATCTACTATTAGGGTTCGTTTGGACCCTCGAGATGCT